>NC_051156.1:155146455-155266454 GCF_013339745.2 Dermacentor silvarum
TCACCCCACCTAGTTTTCTGCCTTCCTCGACTGCGCTTCCATTCTCGTGATATCCATTCTGTATTCATGCTGTATTCACGAGTGTATACTTATGTATATTACAGATAAATCAAAGGTTAACTAAGTGAAACCAAGACTTAACCAGGCTAAAACAAGCTTTCGCTTTGCATATCCAGGGTTAGCTGAGCTAAGCCGCATTGTTTTTTTTAACCTAATTGCACTCTGGTGTCGCGCTTACAAAAGTCAAGCCTAGCTTGCTTGAGTCACAGTTAAACAAAAGAAATACACGGATTAGTAAGAATTTAAAAGACGTCGAAATTTAAACCGGCGGTTAGCACGTACTACCTTTCACCTTTCCTCGTCTTATGGCTGTGTTCCTTTGTGTTCAAAACAAGCGATTGTTGACAGATACTTTATATATTGATTGAAATTAAGTTTTCACCACGCACTGATTCGATAGCTGTACAATTGGTTGATATTGATTACACCAGCATATTGATATAGCGAATTATATTAGCAGTTGCTTCCCCGCAGCACCAAGTGATTATTCTCTGATTTAATTATGAACTCTGCAGATAATTACCGAATACGGCTTTTCCCCCCATTTTCATACGAAATGCGACGTATGTACTAGGCATCCCCATTGTCCTTGGTTAGCTGATCTAGGCCACGATTTCACATTTTTAGAAATGAAGCATATTACGTGAGATGTGCCTGCAAAGCTTAATTCGTGTCGGCTTTTTACTGCTTTATGCGAGTGGTATACTAAAATTTCAAGGAGTCTTGAGAGAACGAGCAAGTGACACTGGCTTTCACTGTGGAGGAAATGAGGCTCAAGCGTGCATACTTTGCAAAATCATATACGAGCAAAGTTTTAAGCTGTGTGTTAACATTCACTCAATTATTATTCTTACAGCAAGTAAATTCTCGACAGAATTAGCGTCACTGGAAATTTTGCTGGATTCTGTAAGATCGCACAAAGCCTATGCGTTTTTTTAGTTTGTCTAGTTACATCATTATAATATTGCAGCCGCTAGAAAAGAATAGGACGTCTGTAAGAAATCTTATATTGTAGCGCTTTGAAAGTTTCTGGTGCACATGGCAGTAGCATCTACTAAATTATTTAATCGAACCGTTATACAATTCCAAAAGTAAGCATTTAGTGATTTCTTTAGCCAGCCAGACACCCTTCTAATTAAAATCCCTGCCTCTTTAAAATCCCTTTTACGGCGAAGCTGTTATAGGCAGGTTCCAGGAGTTCGCGTCCGACAGCAGACGGAAGTAGAACAACAATTTCAGACGCTTCGAGCCACCTTGTGGCATCGTATGGTAACGTCAGGATGGCGGCGTTTTTAAACTTCGGGATTGTCAAACAACTTGCGCACAGCACTGCGCTTTTCCTTGGACTTTATGGTTGTTTCTTCATTAGGTGACGTAGCTCACCCTGGCGGCCACGTGAGCGCGTCAGCGCTAGTACGCGCGCTGCGATTGGCGTATCCGTCTTTAAGAAAGATGCGTCATAGTCTCTCCTATATCGTTTGTAGGTTCTTTGTATGTTAGCCCACAGCACTCAGTAGCGTCGCGCCCCCTTGCAGCGCCGGCTGAAAGTTGCATCGCTCCAAAGCGAAGCGCCACTTTGTGGTGCCCACTGAAATCTCCGGGGTTTTCGTACAACGTGACGTAGTTTCTCGCGCGGCAGCCACTGTGGGTTGTGCTAGTACGGCAGCCGGACTCTAAAATCAAATAAAACTTTGTCTCTCTTCTACAATCGTGTGTGTGCCTTTGTATGAGAAGTTCGCGTTTTCATCACAGCCACCCTCATGTTTTCCCCCTCTTCCCCTTCCGCCACCGTAGGAACAACTATTCTTTTTCCGCTTCTTGGATGGTGAGAACAACGCCTCCTCGTCCGTGACTCATCGCAGCCATCCACGTGTTTTGCTTTGTCCATGGGTTAGACCCTCGTTAAAAAAAGTATGTTTTAGTTGTTTACGTTTATATTTATATTTTTCCCTTACAATTTGTTTGGAGTCACATGTCCTTTCCACGTGGCAGTCCGACACTTTGGGAACGAACGTCTTGTGAATTCTCATTCACTCCGATGAAGGCCGGACCACCAGCCGAAACGTCAGTAACGTAATAGTATATTTGTTGTTACAACTGTGAGCAGTTATTTCATTATATATATATATATATATATATATATATATATATATATATATATTGCGAGGGTCTCGAATTCTTAAGTTCACGTGTTACATGACGCCTTCGTGCAAACAAGAATGTTCCACATTGGCCCACCATGGCTCTGAGTGACACTGGCTAACAATTCCAGGACAACGTCTAGTAAAGATAATCATCCTAGTTAGTGGAGCATTTGATAGCCGTGGTCATAGCACAATGGATAGTGCAACACACGCCTAATGCGGAGGTTGTGGTTTCGGCTACTACCTTGGGCGACTTATCTTTTCGTCCAATTACATTTAGGTTTTCTTTATTATTTTCGTCATTTAAATCTCAACCATAGCTAATTTCCCCGATGCTTTCTGGCTTCATTTTTAGTTGGTTGTATATGGTCATGCCTTACAAAAATCGAGATCCTCGGTTTCCCTTCTTCTCTCGTGTCATTATTGATATATATATATATATATATGCGCCTTTTGCAATATACTGAGTTCGTGCTGGCGTTTTCGTTGCAGTGATCATGTCTCTATGAATTTCGCAATGCATGTTACCCTGCAATGGAACCAAATCTCCCGTTAATTGTCCGATAGGTAGTAAAAAACAACAGAAACATATGCTTCGCACTATATTACCAAAAAATCATCGAGGGGAATGTAAGCATTCTAATTTTAAACGCAATGCTACACTTGGAAATAGCAAAGGACTATTGAAAAATATCTCATTTAGGTGTACGAGGCATAACATTGGTAGCGCATTTTTTCTCATGAACATTATTGAACTTGAACATGCTACCAACATAAGATTAAATGATGTTGGATTTGTTTACCACCTGTGCTTTTACGCTTACGTAGCGGTACGTATTTCTCGCTGGCGTTTATGATTCGTTGCAAAGTAGTGATGGTCATATATTGTGTCCCATTCATTTTATTTTCCCATTCATTTTATTTATTCACGACGCCTTGGGCGTCGTGAATAAACCGTTCAAGTGGTTGTACATGCTTCTCGGGCGTGATGTTCGTCGTCAAATAATTCGAATTTCTCCCTTTTTTATGCATTAAGCTCCTGCTTCCTGGCTTCTTGCGATGGCGATTACCTGTGAAATTACAATGTATGTTGGTGAGTCCTAATTTTCAATGTCGATACAGGCTCCAGGGACGTAACAAATGAATAATTCCTGTTTAGGTAGGGATGTCGACGTACCTTGTATAGGGTACGCGAAAGTTAGGAAGAGTTATGTTTTTTCAAGAAATCTCTAGTTTTAAGGAAACATTGTTCCATAAGTAACTGTTTATTACTGTAGAAATGTTTGCGTTTTGTAGTGAGTGCTGGTTGGGATAACGCACAGCGAAAAAAAACATATTTATGCTTGTCTCAGCTTAATGAAAGGTGCACCATTCTTACAGTAGTAGACACTGTGGCATATGCAATACATCGTGCAAGAATAGACTTACGGGGACCATAACAGTATTTTTCGAGAGCGAGGCAGTAAATAACGATGTGTTTTCAGAAGCGCAAATTTGACTAATGATGGAGACCCTACGCATGAGTTTCCATAACGTAAAGTAAAATGCACTGTTTAGTGTTTGTTGTAAATGTTAATTTAATGTAAAAGTCACAGCTTTAAATAGTGCTTAAAGGTACTCACTGCTTAGTGGTTTCAACAAAATAACGTGGTGATAGCTTGCTTGATAGGCACTGAGTGGACGGCGTAAGCAAGCAACGTCTGTGAACATCAAGTGACATATACCCACCGTTATATACAGCTCGAAGTGGTGCTGATTTTCATTAGTTCGTGTCTCTAAGAGCGTCAGGATTCCAAAATAGATGTGACGCACGACTCTCAAGTAAGAATCAGTTGAAAGTTGCTGACTTTTCCCACTGACATTTGCTCTACAATACACCGATGCTGATAGAATGCTCGCTTGGGCAATATACTTGTATTTCGGTCCGAACATGGTCGACCTGATCGACGTGTTTGCGTCAGTTGACGCTACTGTACGGCACTTCATGCCGCATCTGAAAACATGAATTAAACGCGAATAGAACACAGCTAGGCTCCTGATCTTTTTTTTTTTTCAGGCTTCACTTCCTTTCGTGAGGCAGCGAACTGATGCGTAGCTATTATTCATGAGCCTAAACATGTGTATATTGCCACATGCGCTTATTTCAGTTGGTGTCCGCTTCCTTGCGCAGCACAGTTTTCAACTCGTTTACAGCGTCGCGTCGGTAGCGCGTTGGAGATGCGTTTGATAAAACATTGGGCCCACTTTATCAGCTAGGGCCTTCGAGCCATCCTCCAATAAATACATTTTTATCATCATCATCAGCTGATGCGCGCTGGAGGCGTTCATGCGCTAGTACGTCTGGCGTCGCGGTTCTCATGTCTTCCAGTCACCACACCAAATTATGGCGTGAAAGGGAAATATACGATACTGTCACACGCCAAAGCGTGGGCTGTCTTTTCTTAAGGGGGTAATACGCGCAGATTCCACCTTACCTCGCGGTGCACCCGCCGTGGTTGGTCAGTGGCTACGACGTTGGGCTACTCAGCGCGAGGTCACGGGATCGAATCCCGGCCACGGCAGCCGCATTTCGATGGGGGCGAAATGAAAAAATCACCGGTGCACTTAGGTTTAGGTGCACGTTAAAGAACCTCAGGTGGTTGAATTTATTTTGGAGTCCCCCACTACGGCGTGCGTCATAATCAGACCTTCATTTGCGGTGCTGGTGACCGTTGTTGCCTCGTCTTCAGCAGCTCTCATGCCACAGTCCCTTTGATGTCGTCATGGAGATGAATAAGAATGTGTAAGAAAATGAAACATTGCTCGAACAAAGAACCACCTCAGACAAATAGCAAATGCTTAAAAATATGCGGAAGAAGAATGAGGGCAGATCACGAGCCCTCGTGTTGTGTCCCCCAACTTAGCCCTCATCTGTTCAAGCGCTTTAAGACTGTTACAATGCTATTCCAAATTGACCGAACGAGAACACTAGTGGCCTCCGACAAGTTTTACTAATGAAAGAAATTTTCATATACTCTAATAGATAATGTTCTTCAACTCCGTGTCTAGCCCCGTATCTGGCTTTTGCAGAAACGAGTCGGATCACATCTTTTAAGGCACATAGTATTTCTAGTTTTGATACTTTGAACCTAATGCCCTTTTTGATCGCACTAAGGCGGTAAAATATAGGTTTTTCCACATTCATTTCAGCGCTCGCATTTGTTGTTCAGTGCTGTTCGTTCCTTGCGAATAAATTAGTTTTTAGTCATCATAGGAGGCACTTTTGGAATATGTAATTTGCTCTACGTGTATATTTTGATTGTTTGCTTGTGTTTGCCTCCCCTATGCTATTTCTGGTGTTCGTTACTTTTCCCCTTCTGCTGCTAATCCCTACAATGTGGCTGCAGTATGATAAATATAAAAATAATCATGCGCCTTCTCATTTTCATCAATAAAATCAGAAATTTATGCTCTTGTCCATAGAGTCAAGGTTGATCGTTTTTTGCTCACACTAACATGAGCGGAACTGTGAAGTTCGATGAATCAGCTTTATGAACAGTTACAGCGAAGCTGTTAAGGTCTCAGTAGCTGATGGTCGTGTCCGCGTGTAGAAAGAAAATCTCATTGGCTCGAGTATTTCTTGTTTCGCACTTTTAATATTTCAGTCTGAGAAGATTGAACATAAAAAGCGTGCGCTGCCAGTGTTTAGTTTCATGACCTTTGTTTATGGGCTGTCATTCTCAAAATTCTGAGGAGCTGTATGAACTTGGACATGTACCAGCACAAATAACGCGCAGAACTGTTGTCGACGGCAGCGGCGTTTTGCCCGCATTCGCACCGAACGCGCGCGGCGTTGGAGACGTGTTTATGAAGCACGTGCCAACCTTTGCCGTACACCCTATGGCGGTGTTCCGTAGCGTTGGTAAGGCTAGGGTCCCTGTGGTCACTAAATAAATGAAAACCACCGGATCATATATGTTAACAGCGAAGCTGTTCAAGCCAGCAGTAATTTGTGGTGCGTAGCAATAAACCGCCACGAAAGGAAAGAAAATAAGTTTCTTGCCGAGGCGGGATACGATCCCGCGTACCCCCGGTCGCATATTTTGCTTTCCGCAGATGATTGCACACGCGAGAGATAAAAAAAGGAGAGCGAGGAGGATGGTACCGGCGGAACGCCTCCGTTCCATTGCCGGCGGCGTTGGAATGGAGAACACGCTGGGCTAGTGGTGACTAGGCACAACTGTGGCTGCTGTTAAGGGATCGATGGTATTCCTAAATAAATGCATCACTGTTTTGATGATCCAAATATAATCTAACTATCAGGGAGGGATCAGTCTACCTGACTGGAGCAGTATTTTATTTAGTTGGGGTGTGGCTACGTTGCGCTCCGCAACACCTAAACGACCACCACTTCGCGTCGGCGCCCGGCACTGCGGCTTCCGCCGCGGTACCGGGGCACAACCAACAGCGCCGCCAAACAGAGAGATAAAAAAAGGAAAAAAAAACGAAAATGGTGACACCAAGAAAAAACTTCCTTGCCGATGCGGGGTTCAAACCCGCGCACCTCCGATCCCAAAGCGAGCGTCGTAACCACCAGGCCATACAGCCAGGCTTCCAGAACATGCATTCATAAGAACCATATGATTGCGTTCGAGCTTCGTCGAAAAAAAAGGTCGTGCCATCCTCCTCGCCCTCCTTTTTTTCTCTCTCGCGTTTGCCATCATCCGCGGAAAGCAAAATACGCCCTCCGGTCCCAAAGTAAGCGTCGTGACCACTATAGGCTATACAGACACGCCTGCAGAGCATGCATTTATTGGTATAATCGGTATAATTTTTTTTCGACAACACAAATAAAGGCTGATTGTGATGAAATGCACACAAATCGCCGCACGAATGAGCAGGCAGGCAGTTAAGTGCTCGTCAAAGATATTGCTAAAAATTTGGATCCTAATGTCAAGTTGAAGTTGTTTGCATATGATTGTGTCATTTATTCTGCTGTCAGGAGTTCTTCATGCCAGTATACGCTTAACAGTAGTCTTTGTAAACTCGCGGACTGGCGCGACGACAGAGGAATGCAAATGAACTTTTCCAAAACAGTGTCAATGACAATAACATTGATCGAAAACCATTACTTTATACTTACCACATTGGCAATCGGAACCTTGAATTCATTACCTCTGTTAAATACTTAGGCATTACAATCAACAGTAACATCAATGGAGACACCCAAACTAACAACATATGCAACAAAGCATTAAAATAACGTTGCTTTCTACGTAGAAAGCTTAAGAAATCACCTTCATATGTCAAGCTGCAAGCTTAGCGTTCCCTCTTACGCACAGTCCTAGAGGGTGCTTCTATAGTGTGGGATCCTCTCATTAATAACGAAATTGATCAACTTGAACGAATTCAGCGCTTGGCTGCACGGTTTATTTGCTTCGATTAGAACACATCATCATCAGTTTCTTGCATGTTAGGCCAGCTTGATCTGGATCCGCTCCACGTGCGCCGCAAGGCTGAAATTTTTTTTACTCCGTGTGTCATAACCACACAGGTTTACCAAATGCAAGAAATATTATCCATGCTCCACACAAGTCGTCGCGCATTTTTATTCTGAAGTGGTTCAGTCATACTTTGCCCGCACTAAAATCTTCAAGAAATCATTTTCTCCACTTACGAGAAAAGAATGGAATCATTTACCGGAATGTGTTATTGAATGCGCATGCTAGGTTTCATCTGAAGTACTGTTGAAAACCATCTTTTGTAAACCCGCTCCTGCTTGGGAAGCATTGCCGCCGGCAGTATTGTGTAAATAAAAATAAAAAACGTCATTTCCAGGAGAGTGAAATGTAGTATCGAAGATAATGCAAAATTGCCCTTTAATCTGAGCTGACTAAAAGCTATTATTGTTCTTTGGAAGTGCGACATAGTTTCGGTTAACATAGCACATGAACCTTGTAATATAGGGAAAAGCAGCGCCCAGTAGTTCAAATGTCGACGACGAGGTATAAAGCTTGTGCGAAGCCTTGGAACAGCGAAAATATGACCGTGACGTCAGTTGAGCAGGGATGATAAAGGTCAACATACCCCACATGCATATCCTAGAAACGGCGTCGGAAGAAACGGAAATATTTCTAGTGTGGCAAGCGTTCTCAGAAATGTTGTGATGTTACTCGCAAAAAAATAGGCGGACGGGTTAAATTGTGCGCAAATGATCTGTGGCCACCAGCACGCAGGAAAAATGTCCCGTTGCTAAAGCCAAACGAGAAACGAAAGCACTGAGAATGCCATGTTCTTTAATGTGGGTGTATGGAAGGCAGCTCGCACAGAGACGTTCGAAAATGTCGGTGCGATGACGGTGGAGTGAGGACGATGAAATGGCAAACGTTGGTTATGATCGCACGACAATATCGACACAATGAACAAGGCGTCAGGGCGATTATGGAATGAGGACAACTTGATGACGGCTTCGGGATCACAACTAAATGTGCGCAGCGCGGCGACTGTGCCACAACATTGGCTGCGCGCCTGCGTTTACTAGTGCAGTGACTTGCTATACGGAAGCCGGCGACGGCTCCGCCAATTTTTTGTGAAGTTATGCAGGGCAAAATGCTACATTCTGCAACAGACGAACAACATACTGCGACGAAGAACGTGCCTTGAAACTACCAGATTGGACGGCGGTGATGACGATGCTTTTAGCATCGTCATCTTTTATCATCCTGCTTGTAACGAGGCGGTGACTCATCGAACCATGACAGCAGACTTTTGCCAACAAACTAAACACGTATACAGAAACATAGTGTTTACTTGTGCTTGTCATGTCTCCTGTATATGTCACCAGCTGTGCGCAAAAGCCTGCCTTCATGGAATGCTACCAAATCGTTCAGCCACTACCTTATCCAACTAACCATTTCAATTTTACTATATATATTGTCTTGTGATATTTTGGATATCTCTAGTCGGTCGCACCAATACCACTTCCTGAGCAGCTCCACAAAATCGCCATCTATAACCCCACACATGAGAATATTTCCTAGGAACGCCCTGTCTACGTTGTCATATGCTCCATAATTATCTAGAAAACCTAATTCTACACTGTATAGACTTAATTTCAATTTTTAATTTATTTACTTTGCGAAAGATGCATAAAAAATGGGTGACAAATGCATCTGGGCCCTTAGCGATTTGCTAGTTCGGGCCCATGCAATAAGTACACAAAATAAATGCACCCAGGCGCCAGTAACAAAACATGAATATAATGTTTGAACTTTTACATGCATAAAAGATGGAGAACATGAAAATAATAAATTGAAATAAAATATTGATTACATGAAAATAACAATCAACAGAGATAATCATATTCATATAAGTGACCAATAAATAAAAAATCAAACGGGGTCGGTGTTCTTTTTTCAACATCCGCAAAAGTACATACAATAGCAGGAGTAAAAAAAAATTGTTGAGTGTTTGTATTTCAACAACAACATAGCACACTATTTTCATAGCACTTGAATTCGGCAAGAAATTGGAAATTATTTTTAGCAATAATGTCCTTTGGTGAGCGAGAAAAACTGGGGCTTCTTTTTATCTCTAGTGGGAGAGCATTCCATATCTTTGTGCCAGTATAAGGTAACAGTCGCCTACTGCATAAGTTGTTTAACGCTGGTATGCTAAAATTATGGTTATCTGGACTTCTTGTGTGTCTTTTGGAGGAGATAAAGATGGTGGAGGGAAGCTGTGATGCAGCGTGACTGCAGACGGTTCTTCAATTGGGGGACAACCCCATTAAGGGCAAAGCCCAATCGGGGACAAAGTTTAATAAAACTAGAAACGAAAATTAACCCATAAAAGTTGTCGCAGTTTCACCTGAAAGGCGAAGCATCAATTGCGATAGCAAATTTGTAGAGAGCTATACGGAGTAATGATATTAGCTTTATCAGCTGTACAAACTTGGACATGCAGCAGCACCGGGAACACGGAGAACTGTTGTCGACGCCATCGGCGTTTTGCCCGCGTTCGCTCAAAATGCGTGCGGCGTTGGTGACTGTTGCCGGAGCCTCTGATATAAATAGGCACTTGGTGCCGCAGCTAAACGTCGTCTCCCTTCCCTCCCCCTCCCCCTCTCCCCCTGGGCCTCTCGCGCGTCGGAAGAAGGCGCGTTTGCTCTACATTTATGGTGATTGTAAAGGAGGAAAGAGACGCTTACTTCTGCAGCCCTTAAGCGAGCACGGCGCAGAACGGGCGTTTGTTCGCCGTGCGTTCACTCCCCGTGAAAGCGCGCGCCCCTCGCGCCCTTTCACTCGCACATACAGCGTTCGGCGCGCGGCGACGATTTCAACTCCATTGACGTCATACGGAACCTCACGGCGACGGCTACGGCGACGCCGACGGCAGAAATCTGCTTTTGAGTGTCCATATAATTGCTATCGCAATAAAAACAAACACACAAAGATAACATGAAAACATGTAGCTAGAACGCTAATGATATGAGGCAAGTTCGGGCATGCTGCGGGTGTGAGTATGCACTACAGTCTCGACGCGTCGAAGCGGAGATGAGACGACGAGATAAGCGGTGTTGGTCTCACCAAAAGTCGTTGTGTCGGAACGTCGTACAGGCTGCCAGAGCGTGGCAGCTCTGGCTCGGAGGGAGAAGACAGGCGGCTCGGCAGCACGGGCCGACGGTGGTGGCGTTCTGGTCGGGCAGCTGATCGTGGCACTCGGGCTCGTAGACCGACAGCTCACGTTCTGCCCACGGACGCAGACGCTCACCGGCCTCGGGCAGCAGCAGTTGATTATCGGGCGGAGTGACGATGCCCGAGAAGGCAGGCGGCTTGGCAGCAGGGGTTGACGGCGGCGGCGTTCTGGCCGGGCAGCTGGTCTTGGAGCTCGGGCCCGTAGCCCGACAGCTCTCGTTCTGCCCACGGGCGCAGACGCTTGCCGGCCTCGGGCAGCAGTTCTCGAATGGATGGACGGCGCCCAGGAATGGGTTGGCAGGAGGCCCGGGCCGGGTGAAGTTCTGGTGGCTCGAGTCCGGAACCCGACGGCCGTCTTCAACTCCCGATCCGGTGGCCGACCTTGTCCTGGTGCCGCTTCTGGAACTCCTCCCCTTACTGCCAGCGCGGCTCCTTTTTCTGCTGCTCTGGTCGATTCGTCGACTTCTCATTGGCTGCTCGAGGCTCCGTGTTCCTTTGTTGATTGGATTGGCTTTCTTTTGTTGTTTTCCTTGTGCCGGGGGCGTGTTCACGTGCTGGCCGCTCTTCGGCGTCGTCGTTTTCGGCGCGGCGCGCGCTCTCCTTGTCGTCTGCTGCTTCTTTGAAATGCACCGCACCTTGTCGCACACCACAAATATCACCGTCGCACACCACACATCACAGAAGCGAGTTATTACTCGACAGAATTGTATGCATAGCACGTGCTGTTTGATAGTCACGTGCAACGATAAAGGGCATAACCTGTAGTTCGTGAAACAGTAGAGCAGTATGGTCTCTGCAGTTTGAAAAGGGTAAAATGCGCAGGACACGTTATTGCAAAGTGATGAGTGGTGCTAGATACGAAGAATACGTATATCCCCATGATTCTACACAGTATGTTAGGTGACAATAAAAAATTGCAAAGTATACCATTCTCAGTGTACGTAGAGGAAAGTGCTGACGTGCTTGATTGAGCACAAAGCATGCACGCGTTAATTTCTTGCAGACGTTACTGATATGTTCCTTAAAGTGCAATGAGGAATCTAACGTGATGCCAAGGTATCGGCATGCGTCCACCTGGACGATTTCTCTGCTATCGATTTTCAAAGTTACTGAAGATTTATTTTTGTTGCCCGAGGATACAAATATTACGTAATAAGGTTTAGGGCAGTTTAATGTTAGTTTATTTGCGGTGAACCATTTAGATAGATTATTTAGTTCTTTATTAGCAGCTTCTTCTATTTCATCATTATTTTTACCGGAAATTAGTACAGCTGTGTCATCAGTGTACATAACGGCATCACCATCATTCAGGCAGTTGGGGAGGTCATTTATGTGTAAGGAAAATAATAGGGGCCCTAATACCGATCCTTGTGGTACCCCATGCGAGATTTGCAAGAAATCGGAAGTGTCTGTTTCTATATGCACTCTCTACTGTCGGTTTGTGAGATAGCTTCGAAAAAAGTTTAACGCTGTGTCACGAAAACCATAGCAACCTAGTTTCATTAGTAAAAGTTCATGGTCAACCGTATCAAACGCTTTTTTTAAGTGTAAAAATATGCCAATAATTGTTCCTTTGTTATGCAAAGCGTTATATATCGTATTTACAACAGACGTAACAGCTGTGCTTGTTGATCTGCTCAGCCGGAATCCGGGCTGGTTAGGTACTAAGATGTTGTATTTTAATAAAAATCTGAGCATTCGTTTTGTTATGAGCTTCTCAAATAGTGTATTGATTGTAGATAGAACCGATATAGGCCAGTAATTTTCTAGGAGATCAGGATTTCCGCCTTTGAACACGGGCCTTTTTAAAAATATCAGGATACGTGCCAGAGTAATAAGCGGCGTTGAATATGTTCTCTAAAAATTGACAAAGTATGTCTATATTTGATTTTAGAAACATTACTGTAACAGCATGTCAACCGGCTGCTTTACCAGTGGGAAATGAGAGCACCAAAGACCTAATTTTTGTAGCTGTTATGTCAAAGAATACAAACGAATGCACAATACTAGGAGGCAATTTAAAATGATTAACCTGGGGGATTTGTAGGGCAAGATAACGGCCAATATGAACCAAATATTCATTAAAATCATTTGCCAGCTTTCGTTTTGAATATTCATACCGGGAATAATCTGGGAGTTTCGGTCTGTGCATTTTCCCCTTGATGACTGAGTTAATTGTCTGCCACAGCTTTCTCGAGTTTCGTTGGTTATTCAAAATAAGCTGATTGAAGTATGGCTTTTTGCTGCTGCGTAACACTGCTACTAGCTTGTTTCTGAAAAACTTGTATTGGTTTCTATATAACCAGTTTGCTTTGATTTGCTTCTGCTTTTTGTACCAGTAATCTTTTTTACTAAAAAGTTATAAAATGTTTCATGTTACCCATGGCTGAACCGGATGCTCAAAATGTTTTGTACAAAAGGGCGTGGTTATTATAGACTTTCGAAAGCACACTGTCAAAGCAAGCAAACTTATTGTTGACGTCACTGTCACGTATAATCATATCTCCAAGAGCAGTGAGGTTGTCGCGCAGCAAGTTGCTGTCAAGGCGGATAACCGAGCGACATTGAGGTTTCGGTACACTAGATAAGAAGGAGGCCAACAGAAAAATAGGAAAATGATCGGTTATATCGGTATCTATTACTCCCGAAATTGTATCATCTGGGTTGAAATTGCACAAAATGTGGTCAGTAAGCGTGGAAGAATTGTTATTAACTCGAGCAGGGTGTGTAATGACATTAGAAAAGCCATAAGAACCAATCAGTGTTTTATAAGCGTCATTAGTGCTTCCAAGCACATATAAGTTAATGTCACCGCATACAATAGAATTCTTATTCTTTAGCGATAACTGTTCAAGAACGGTTTCCAAGCAGTCAGGTAATGTGGTTATGCTTGAGCAGGGAGGCCGATACATTACTCCTATATTTATTCCATTGGCTAGTTCATTAAATACTATGTCATGTTCCTGCCGCGTCTGATCGATCAGTGGGGAAAAATTTTATATTGACGTTCTTTTTTTATGCATAACAGCTTCTGCATTTTTTATGCATAACATAGAGGACATAACATGTCCTCTATGTTTGCCAGGGCGAGGAACAGAGACTACGTCATATCCAGTTACGTTAATGTGTTCATTTGGATTTAGCCGCGTTTGTGTTAAAGCGATTACATCAAAATGAAATTGATGTTCAGTCAATAATAAACACAGGCTATTTATATTTCTATCAATACTACGAATGTTGCAATGTAACAGCTTATAGTTATGCGTCGGTGTGTGAAAGTTATTTATTTCTTGTAGTGAGAACATCTGAAGGTTTATGGTTAAAGTTTGCACAATTTTGGCGAGGTCACTCTCTCGTGAAATATGAATTACAGACGACGTTTCTGTTTTAAAAATTAAATTATTGGGTTTTACGTGCCAAAACCAGTTCTGATTATGAGGCACGCCGTAGTGGGGGACTCCGGAAATTTGGACCACCTGGGGTTCTTTAACGTGCACCTAAATCTAAGTACAAGGGTGTTTTCGCATTTCGCCCCCATCGAAATGCGGCCGCCGTGGCCGGGATTCGATCCCGCGACCTCGTGCTCAGCAGCCCAACACCATAGCCACTGAGCAACCACGGGGGGTAACGTTTCTGTCTTGCGAACAAGAATCTTGCCCCGCGAAACGCACAAAAATTTCCACTGTTTTTCTTTTGCGAAGTTGAGTGGCCTTCCCAAGCAGTATCTTAATGTTTTCAGACAAAGGTGTTCATTTATGAAGACGGTGTTTGTGCCCTCGAAACCAAAATCAGCAGTAGTTAGCCTTTTCTTCTTTGCTGCCTGGAGCACCTTGTTGCGAGAAGAACGACTGACAAAACTGGCGATAACATTTGTCTTTCCTTTTTCTTTTGTAGGCACCCTATGTACGACATCAATTTCAGCGGTTTCAATCCTGGTCCCCAGTTTCTCGCCAAGAACTTGTATAATGGCCTCGGGACGTTCTGAGGGATCATGTGGCAACCCTTGAATTTCTATGTTGTTCTGTCTGCTGTACTGTTTGAGCTCGATCAAGTCCGCTCGAGTATCAGCAAGTTCCTTCGTTAGCTCTGCATTTTGTTTTTTAAGTACAATATGATCTCTCCGCAAATTCCGGAGTTCTGCGCAGACTTCGGTAAGGCGCGTTTGAATAGTTTCAAATTTGTCACTCATGAATTGAATGGACGTTTTAACATCTTTGACGCTCTCGCCCATCGTTACAACGTTAGCCGTGAGCTCATTTAGGACCTTAGCAAGTTCTTTGACTGTGATGGGTTGTTTCTCTCCCATACTGGATCCCCAGCAGCGAGCGACTCAGTTTTACAATGGTAGGCAAGTAAATATTACGCCCCTGCAAGTATATGCACTGCGGTTAGGCAAAAATTCGCTGTTGACGCGCCTGAGTCACTCGCTGCTATGCTGGGGGGCGTGGCACCGCTTCTTCTTATGTAGTCCTCGTCACCACCAGGTTTCGCTGCCGTATCAGTCTGACGCAGGCGCCTTGTGTCCGTGGCTGTCGGATACCTTGCATTGATACGATCCAGTTGGTGAAGCGCGCTCCCTCCTCTGTTTGGCGATCTGCAAGTACATGCAACACTGCACAGATAGTGGCATATACAGGAGACTCTGAAGCATTGATATCTGTTTGCACTGCCGCAGTACAAAGATAATATTTAAGCCTGTGATTGACCTGAATTCATTATGCAGCTTCCCAATATATCATTTTTTCCGCCAACTTCGACAGCTCTAGCTTTCTGTTTTGAAAAGACAATCTATATATTACCGACGTTGTGATAACGTCTTTGTTGCCTTTGACTTGGATGATTAGGTTAACTATTCTTTCACATAAATAAATTTAATTTTTCTTCAGTTTATTCACTTGATTGGTGGAACTAGTCAGCTGTGCTTTCCTGTTTGATCTGCACTCGAAAAACTGAAGGTGTCAAAAAGTTATAAAGGCTACTCTTTCGGTGGCCTAGCTGCATGTCAAATATACGGCGCTCTTCCTAGCGTACATCTAGCCTAACAACTATAGCGTATATGTAATCTGCCACTCATAGAGAGAGTAATAGCCACAGAGTCTTTTAGCTTTACTGTTCAGGAAGGGAGTAACTGTAGTAGGGCTGATTTTACTCTGTGGCAACTAGTTTAAGTAGCTGCTGTAGAGCTCTTGCAATTGCTTTCACTAACTGCAGTGGTGTGTATTTTACTATACTGCAGTTAGCGGAGGCAGCTTTGTCCTTATATTTAAAACAGAATTACGTTCATTACTTAGATTCGAGAGCGCCCGCACTTGCATAAAGCTGTCAGTGGTCTCACACAGCGAACTCAGCATCTTGCAGTTTCTTTCCTTGAGAAAGATTCTGAATGCTGGGGAACAGCCTTTTATCAACTGCTCCCTTATGAATAATTCTCTCAAGCTAGAATAGTTTCTCTCCGTCTTGCCCATTTCTAGCCAACGGTCAAAGTATCCGGAAAATCTTGCAGCATACTGCAAGCCGGACTCGTTGTCTTCTGGCTTGGCTTGGCGAAATTTCTCTCGATTACCTTCTGTGGTGTACCAGAACCGCTGCACTAATGCGGCTCTTAGCTGACCATAATTCAGCGCAGCTGTATGATCTAACCAGCCTATCACGGTTAGCGCCTCTCCAGTCATGCATAGGCTCAGTGAAAGAACCCACTTCCCACGGGGCCACCCTTGACACGTCGCGACCCGTTCGAACCGCTGCAGGTGCGCGTCGAGGTCGTCGCGTGCTTCATTGAAGGGCGGTATCAGTTTGTGAGGACTGCAGACATCTCATGCACCTGTGGTACTGATGCGAGATCCTCCTGGTTCATCAGCCTCAGTTGACTGCGACCTGTTCGTACTTTCCTGAAGTAGAAGCTTCAGCTCTATAGGATCTTGAGCTCCATTTCTTGAACTTTCTGTTGCTGCTCTAAAAGTCTCTGTTGCCGCTCTGCGTTTTCTTGCGCGACCTCATGTTCCTTAGTGCGCTCGTCGCGAGCTTGGACGCACTCTCTCTCTACACATTCTCTGAGCTCAGCATTCTCAAGCCCTCTTGGCCAAATGCAAAAAGTTTTTCCTTTTATATGGCTCAGCTCCTTGTCTGAGTAATGGCTTTTGATGTTAATAAGCAATCCTAGGAAGCTCGCCAATTGTGGTGGCTCGTGGTCCCAGGGACTCAGATACAGGAAGGAAAGTCAAAGACAGGGCAAACATGTATCAACGCCAGACGGCAACAAAACACTCACCATGAGTTAACAAGAAACTGAACTATTTCTATAACGGTCCACGCAGTTCACGACTCACGCGAGTTGTCACAGCAGGTGTCCTCACTAACGATACGATGAGTCTCTAAGTGTCTTCGTAAGATGGTCACTCATAGTACTCGGCGACGATGTCGGAGGCGTCAGCGCTTCCAGACGCAGCGCTGTTTGTACAAAGAACTCTAACAGGCGGCCAGCGCACGAGAAGACGAACTGGTCGCGCGACAGCACGGCAGGCCCACGCGGTCAGCAACGCGGCACCGTGGCCACGACCCGGGCAGGCGGTTGTGCCGGACCTTTTCACGTGGCTCATCCGAACATCGCACTCTCGACCAAGGCCATCTGGTACCGCTGGGCTCGATCGCTCGTTCACCGCAGGAACAGCACCGACCCGTTCAGTCTGGTCTGCATCTCAGCTCTGGCCGGAACACAGGTTCCCCGCAGGATGCACCAGTCTCGCCCCGGCTGTCTTAGTAGCACCGGCTAGGTCCGTGATGTACCTCAGGTCGAACCCGTACACAACCTGGCTAGCCTGACAACGCTAGCTGAGCCGTTTGCGTTCCGAAAGCCCTGAGCTTCCATACACCTTCGTCTCGAGCTCGCGCCTTCATTTCTTGGTCGTGGCTTCCGTTGGCCTCTTTCAAGTTTCAAGTCTTACCAGTTTCTTACTACAGACACAACGTGAGGGATGAAACATTGCTCGAACGAAGAACCACCTCAGACAATAAAAACTAATAACAAACGCTTAAAAATATGCGGAGGAAGAAGGAGGACAGATCATGAGCTCATGATCTGTCCTCCTTCTTCCTCCGCATATTTTTAAGCGTTTGTTATTAGTTTTTATTGTCTGAGGTGGTTCTTCGTTCGAGCAATGTTTCATTTTTTATTCATATTTATTCGTCTCCAGGATGACGTGAGAGGGACTGTGGCACGAGAGCTGCTGAAGACAAGCTAAGAACGTTCACCAGTACCGCAAAATAAGGTGGAATCTGCACATATCACCCATCTTTGTTTTTTAAACCAGCTCACGCTTCAACGTGTGGCAGTATCGTATATTTCCCTTTCACACCAGAATGGGGTGTGGTGACTGAGAGACATAAGAACCGCGACGTCAAACGTACTAGCGCATGAACGACCCGCCGTGCGCATCATTTGATAAAGTGGGCTCACTGTTTTATCAAACGCATCTCCATTGCGCTATCGAGGTAATGAGTTGAAAACTGTCCTGCGCAGAGAAGCGGACACCAACAGAAATATGCGCATGTGGCAATAAAGACATTTTTAGACTCATGAATAAAAGCTACGGATGATGTTCGCTCCCTCGCGAAAGGAAGGGAAGCCTGAAAAAAAAAAAACACCGCATATCCACGGGGTGAATGATGATGAGTGGGCGAAGCTCCGGAGGGAATCATCGGTAAACCGTGAATCTTCCGTGTAATTCGCCCAGTCTCGCCGCACTAAATCGAACGATTGACTTCCACCAATGACACGCGCCATATGTGACGTCATTCCTATTTTATAACAGCGCCCTTCATTATAATTGCACCATCTCCCGCTTAAGGGGACGCTAGCACAAACGCGTTAGAAACGTGCAGTACTCTCTAGTAAGGGGGAGAGGCCACAGCGTCTTACGCAGCCGTTTACACATGCCGGAACGTGCACCGCGTTTGCCGACGCCATCACATGACTGCTGAGAGAGTATAACCACCGTATTTATAAACGCTCCTCGACTTGAACTTGACTTGCCACCGCCTTCAACGCGTTTCGAACGCGCTGCCCAAGGCGGTGGCAAGTCAAGTTCAAGTCGAGGAGCGTTTATGAATACGGGGGTAAGGCGGAGAGGCCACAGCGTCTTACACCAGCTTCTTACACGGGCCGTAACGCGCTAGCACAAACGCGTTATAAATGCGCAGTCTTTCGTTAATGTTGGGTATTTATTGTCATCGTGGTGCGTGTGTCGATGTGCTCTTCGTGGCGTAGTGGTTAGCGCCGCGCGTTAGGAAGCGAGGGGTCCCTGGTTCGATTCCGCGCTACGGACACAACTTTCGGAATTTTTTTTAGGGGCGAAGCTCCTCAGGGTGTGGGTCTGTCCCTCCTCTGTAGTATGTAGCGGTAGTAGGTAGCCTTGTCTACTTTTATGGAAAAAAAAAATCCGAAAGTTGTGTCCGTAGCGCGGAATCGAACCAGGGACCCCTCGCTTCCGAACGCGCGGCGCTAACCACTACGCCAAGAAGCGCACATGGACACACGCACCACGATGACAATAAATACCCAACATTAACGAAAGACTGCGCGTTTCTGACGCGTTTGTGCTAGCGCGTTACGGCCCGTGTAAGAAGCTGGTGTAAGACGCTGTGGCCTCTCCGCCTTACCCCCGTATTCATAAACGCTCCTCGACTTGAACTTGACTTGCCACCGCCTTGGGCAGCGCGTTCGAAACGCGTTGAAGGCGGTGGCAAGTCATGTCCAAGTCGAGCAGCGTTTATGAATACGGGGGTTATACTCTCTCAGCAGTCATGTGATGGCGTCGGCAAACGCGGTGCACGTTCCGGCATGTGTAAACGGCTGCGTAAGACGCTGTGGCCGCTCCCCCTTACTAGAGAGTACTGCACGTTTCTAACGCGTTTCTGCTAGCGTCCCCTTAAGCGCGAGATGGTGCAATTATAATGAAGGGCGCTATTATAAAATAGGAATGACGTCACATATGGCGCGTGTCATTGGTGGAAGTCAATCGTTTGATTTAGTGCGGCGAGACTGGGCGAATTACACGGAAGATTCACGGTTTACCGATGATTCCCTCCGGAGCTTCGCCCACTCATCATCATTCACCCCGTGGATATGCGGTGTTTTTATCATGAGAGTAGACGTGGCTACCTACTACGACGACTACTACTACTACTACATACTACAGAGGAGGGACAGACCCACACCCTAAGGCGCTTCGCCCCTAAAGAAACTGTTAGCCTTTCCACTGGGGTAGAGATGGGAGACCAGCGAAGCTGTACTATGGTGCAAATTATGTATTTCCAAATATGACTATTAAGATGTGATGATGAATTGCTTATTTGGACTAATAAAGAATGCGAGATATATATGATCCGTTGGTTTTCATTTATTTAGTGACCACAGGGACCATGAAATTATGGTTACTACGGTACACCTCCATAGAGTGTACGCCAAAGGTTGGCACGTTCTTCATAAACAGGTCACCAACGCGGAGCGCATTCCGTGCGAACGCGGGCAAGACGCCGCCGCCGTCGACAACAGTTCTGCGCGTTTTTTTGTGTGACCGCACCCAACCGCTATCAAAACGTTGGCGTGAGCAAGCGCGCCAGCAGCAGCGGGCGAAGGTTCATGTGGTCTATCGCTTCAACGGAAACTTAGCGGCGAAAGCACAGCACACACAAAGGTAGGGGCCGTGTTGCAGATCGCTTTCAAGATACGGTGCTCGCGATCGCCCGGCGCAGCGCAAAGTTGCTCGCAGAGCAGAAGCCGCAACCGCACCCTCCCGCGCTGCCCTCCCGCTGTCCTCCTTTCGCGTGGGAGATTCAGTCGCCAGTTTTCCGTCGCTCGTTACGTTGTTCCTCCGGACGAATGACACGCGGCCGGGTCATAGCGAGTCGTAAGGGCGCTAGCGTGATGTCTACGTGACGGAACGGCTAAACGCCGTTGTCGACACTGTAAGGGCAGAGGCGGGCGAGAGCCCAGAGAGAGTTGGCGGCAAAGGCTGGCATGGCTGCGCGCGTGCGCCGCAGTGGGAGAGCGGGCATGCAGACGCACAGTCTAGGGTGTCTCAATGCCCTCCTCGCCCACCGCTCCCCTTCTACAGGGAAGTCACATTTGCTCACCACCGTGCGTCCTCTCCCTGTGAAAGCGCGCGTCCATCACCCTCACGCGATTTTACTCGCACATACAGCATACGGCCAATGAGAGTATTTTTCTACATCCGGACGCGACCATCGAAGAGTGAGCCCTTAACAGCTTCGCTGTAAAAAGAACATCAAGAGCCTAGATGTATTCTATTCGCGTTTATTTCATGTCTTTAGATGCGGCCTAAAGTGTCCCACAGTAGCGGCCTCAACTAACGCAAAAACGTCGATCAGGTCAACCATGTTCGGACTGAAATATATTGCAAAAGCAAGCATTCTATTAGCATCGATGTCATCATCATCATCAGCCTATATTTATGTCCACTGCAGGACGAAGGCCTCTCCCTGCAATCTCACCCGGCAACCCCTGTCTTGCGCTAGCTGATTCCAACTTGCACCTGCAAATTTCCTAACATTATCACCCCACCTAGTTTTCTGCCTAGTGGGGTTGAATATTAATATGCAGAAGACAAAGATAATGTTCAATAGCCTGGCAAGGGAAGAAGAATTCAGGATCACCAGTCAGCCTCTAGAGTCTGTGAAGGAGTACGTTTATTTAGGTCAATTACTCACAGGGGGACCTTGATCATGAGAAAGAAATTTACAGAAGAATAAATTTGGGCTGGAGGGCATACGGCAGGCATTGCCAAATCCTGACTGGGAGAGCTCACCACTGTCGTTGAAAAGAAAAGTGTACAATCATTGCATTCTTCCCGCGCTAACATATGGGGCAGAAGCTTGGAGGTTAACGAAGCTCGAGAACAAGTTAAGGACTGGACAAAGAGCGATGTAACGAAAAATGCTAGGCCTAACGTTAAGAGACAAAAAGAGAGCGGTTTGGATCAGAGAGTAAACAGGGATAGCCGATATTTTAGTTGACATTAAGAAGGAAAAATGGAGCTGGGCAGGCCACGTAATGCGTAGGATAGATAACCACTGGACCATTAGAGTTACAGAATGGATACCAAGAGAAGGGAAGCGCAGTTGAGTACGGCAGAAAACTAGGTGAGTGATAAAGTTAGGAAATTTGAAGGCGCAAGTTGGAATCAGCTGGCGCAAGACAGGGGTCATTGGAGATTACAGGAAGAGGCCTTCGTCCTGCAGTGGAGATAAATATCGGCTGATGATGATGATGATGATTATGTTGACTGCTTATATATATTGGCGCTATTTTTACACAGCGTGAAATTTCATATTATTGTTTTGGCTATGTCGATTGTGTTTCAAACTCAAGGTTTCAAACAAGCCATTCACATCCGTTTCAAAATATGGTATTTATTAGGACGATAATGTTTATTTACACGCAATTGAAGTTCTCTCAGTTATACGTCAAAACAAGCAGCTACGCAGAAAATAGGGTGGTAATTATTCATGGCCGCCCAATTCCGCTGTCCTGTTTTGTCTATGTATGTTCGCTTGTGCGTTGGCACCAGCTTATGTCGAAGTGTCGACATTGGCTTCAAAATATCGTGAAATGGCATTGCTTGGTTTTTCAAGCTGTGAACTACTACATCTTTCTGACGCCTAGCACGCAGCTGCTGCTGCTATGTCGCGATCAAAGCAGCCGCTTCAAGCAAATGCATTGACTTTAGCTTTTCTTTTTCACGTACTCGTTTGAGAAAAAAAGTGGTGGAATCACCCGAATCGTATGTCGTCAAATTTGACCTCTTGTTCATGGTATGCGTCAGTAAATCAGGCCGTTGTCGCTTATACGTCGGTGCATTACTCAGTAGAACTTCTCATTACTTTTTTTTCTTGTCGAAGCAGAAAAATGCGAGCGCGCTGCACGTGTCACGCGTACTTAGGAGAGCATTAGACAGCTTTAGTTCCTCGAATGAAGGGGCTTTGCGCACGCAAAAGTCAGAGTTCTACGTGCGCTACACGCCGCATGCCTGGGCCGCTTACACTTTCGCGTAAGCAACACCGTCTGTGGTTGGAGGCCTTGAAAACGTATACGGGGTGTTTCAGCGACCACTTTTAAAAATCTTTAGAGGTTGCGTGTGGCAGGTAGCAACAACTCTAGTTCATGAGCTGGTCTACTCGAAGAGGCGGACAATACTACCTCGAAAAGCTTAAATGCATAATCGACTAATTAAAAAAAACGTTTCATTTAGTTTTTAAATATTTATCTTACAGACCTTATTGTAGCTTCCAAATTCTAGCCATGGAGTTCGCAAGACAATTCCACTTGGAGCAAATTCTCACGATGATACCAGTTTCGATACTAATACCCTACGCTTATTACAAACAGACACGTACCCAAACCCCGCCAAACTCTACGTTCTCTATCCTGACGCGTACCCGAGCGACATGTGCCCCTCGTGCGGATACACGGCGACACTCGCACACATGCTCTGGGAGTGTAGAAACGCTCATCCCGACTCTACCTTTGACAAGTGGGAGAAGTCCCTCAGAAGCTCGCTTCTCGCCGACCAGCAATGGGCCGTCCAGCAGGCCCACGAAGCGGCCGCCAGGTATTCCCTGTCGGTCCCTACGTGGGAGACGCCCACTACGCCCTAAGCGCGTCCTGCAGGACGCAAATAAAGTTTGTCCTGTCCTATACCAGTTTCGAGATATTAATTCCCCAACTTTGCTGAAAAATGCATTGAAGTGCACGTTACTTTTGTTGTTCAAAGCATAAAACCAGGTTTTGTTAAGAAATTAAGTGGAACGCCAATCCATTTTTCCGCAATGTTGGGGAATCAATATCCCGAAACTGGTGTCATCCCGAGAATTCGTTCCAAGTGGATACGCCTTGCGAACTCCATGGCTAGAATTTGTTTACTGAAATATGGGCCATAACATAATTAATTACAAGATTAATTTGTTAATGTTTTTCAATTCGTTGATTAGACATGGGAAATGACCGCCATGAGAGTGGCCCAGACATCACTTGTTTTCTGTCCTCACGAGGGTTTTGACGGGAATTCAGGACGCAGGCTCCTTTCCCAAGCGTGTCACCCCTGAAGGAAGCCGAACGCCAGGCCGGGGTACGCTTGTACCAATTTGTGTGCTTGAAAGAGTTCAAAAAGCCTTTTAACCACCAATCTGTTTACTTCAAAACGCATCACAACAGCCAATAAAATT
This sequence comes from Dermacentor silvarum, assembly GCF_013339745.2. NCBI lineage: Eukaryota > Metazoa > Arthropoda > Arachnida > Ixodida > Ixodidae > Dermacentor > Dermacentor silvarum. The sequence continues at coordinate 155,170,574 of NC_051156.1, forward strand.
ATTAGTAAGTTTCGGGAAAGTGAAGGTGTGCGAGCGCACAGAATAACAATTGCCTCTTCATAAAGCGTACTCCCCGATAACCAATGTCTACAAAACACAACACTTATTCTGCTAACTCAGCAATAGTATTTATTTTTAATGAAAAGCTCTAGCTTCTCTAGTGGTCTATGAAGAAGAATCGCCACGAACTCAAACGGTTTCAGATGCTTACGAATTAAAGCAATACCTGTAAGTAAACGAGGAAATATTGTATTTCGCATTACTGGGTACGTTAGGCACTTACGCATGTAGAGACGGTCACTTATCTTGTAAATTTGTTCCACTGACAAACGCACGGGAATAAATGGGCAATTTACGCTGCCGTAAGCTTATATATACTGCCGCTATTTTTACAGAGTGTGAAATTTCATAATATTCTTTTGGCTTCGTCGATTGTGTTTCAAACTCAAGGTTTCAAACAAGCCATTCACATGCGTTTTAAAGCATGGTATTTATTAGGACGATAATGTTTATTTACACGCAATTGAAGCTCTCTCAGTTATACGTCAAAACAAGCAGCTACGCAGAAAATAGAGTGGTAATTATTCATGGCCGCCCAATTCCGCTGTCCTGTTTTGTCTATGTATGTTCGCTTGTGCGTTGGCACCAGCTTATGTCGAAGTGTAGACATTGGCTTCAAGATATCGTGAAATGGCCCTGCTTGGTTTTTCAAGCTGTGAACCACTACATCTTTCTGTCGCCTAGCACGCAGCTGCTGCTGCTATGTCGCGATCAAAGCAGCCGCTTCAAGCAAATGCATTGACTTTAGCTTTTCTTTTTCACGCACTCGTTTGAGAAAAAAAGTGGTGTAATAACCCGAATCGTATGTCGTCAAATTTGACCTCTTGTTCATGGTATGCGTCAGTAAATCAGGCCGTTGTCGCTTATACGTCGGTGCATTACTCAGTAGAACTTCTCATTACTTTTTTTTCTTGTCGAAGCAGAAAAATGCGAGCGCGCTGCACGTGTCACGCGTACTTAGGAGAGCATTAGACAGCTTTAGTTCCTCGAATGAAGGGGCTTTGCGCACGCAAAAGTCAGAGTTCTACGTGCGCTACACGCCGCATGCCTGGGCCGCTTACACTTTCGCGTAAGCAACACCGTCTGTGGTTGGAGGCCTTGAAAACGTATACGGGGTGTTTCAGCGACCACTTTTAAAAATCTTTAGAGGTTGCGTGTGGCAGGTAGCAACAACTCTAGTTCATGAGCTGGTCTACTCGAAGAGGCGGACAATACTACCTCGAAAAGCTTAAATGCATAATCGACTAATTAAAAAAAACGTTTCATTTAGTTTTTAAATATTTATCTTACAGACCTTATTGTAGCTTCCAAATTCTAGCCATGGAGTTCGCAAGACAATTCCACTTGGAGCAAATTCTCACGATGATACCAGTTTCGATACTAATACCCTACGCTTATTACAAACAGACACGTACCCAAACCCCGCCAAACTCTACGTTCTCTATCCTGACGCGTACCCGAGCGACATGTGCCCCTCGTGCGGATACACGGCGACACTCGCACACATGCTCTGGGAGTGTAGAAACGCTCATCCCGACTCTACCTTTGACAAGTGGGAGAAGTCCCTCAGAAGCTCGCTTCTCGCCGACCAGCAATGGGCCGTCCAGCAGGCCCACGAAGCGGCCGCCAGGTATTCCCTGTCGGTCCCTACGTGGGAGACGCCCACTACGCCCTAAGCGCGTCCTGCAGGACGCAAATAAAGTTTGTCCTGTCCTATACCAGTTTCGAGATATTAATTCCCCAACTTTGCTGAAAAATGCATTGAAGTGCACGTTACTTTTGTTGTTCAAAGCATAAAACCAGGTTTTGTTAAGAAATTAAGTGGAACGCCAATCCATTTTTCCGCAATGTTGGGGAATCAATATCCCGAAACTGGTGTCATCCCGAGAATTCGTTCCAAGTGGATACGCCTTGCGAACTCCACGGCTAGAATTTGTTTACTGAAATATGGGCCATAACATAATTAATTACAAGATTAATTTGTTAATGTTTTTCAATTCGTTGATTAGACATGGGAAATGACCGCCATGAGAGTGGCCCAGACATCACTTGTTTTCTGTCCTCACGAGGGTTTTGACGGGAATTCAGGACGCAGGCTCCTTTCCCAAGCGTGTCACCCCTGAAGGAAGCCGAACGCCAGGCCGGGGTACGCTTGTACCAATTTGTGTGCTTGAAAGAGTTCAAAAAGCCTTTTAACCGCCAATCTGTTTACTTCAAAACGCATCACAACAGCCAATAAAAATTATTAGCAAGTTTCGGGAAAGTGAAGGTGTGCGAGCGCGTAGAATAACAATTGCCTCTTCATAAAGCGTACTCCCCGATAACCAATGACTACAAAACACAATACTTATTCTGCTAACTCAGCAATAGTATTTATTTTTAATGAAAAGCTCTAGCTTCTCTAGTGTTCTATGAAGAAGAATCGCCACGAACTCAAACGGTTTCAGATGCTTACGAATTAAATCAATACCTGTAAGTAAACGAGGAAATATTGTATTTCGCATTACTGGGTACGTTAGGCACTTACGCATGTAGAGACGGTCACTTATCTTGTAAATTTGTTCCACTGACAAACGCACGGGAATAAATGGGCAATTTACGCTGCCGTAAGCTTATATATACTGCCGCTATTTTTACAGAGTGTGAAATTTCATAATATTCTTTTGGCTTCGTCGATTGTGTTTCAAACTCAAGGTTTCAAACAAGCCATTCACATGCGTTTTAAAGCATGGTATTTATTAGGACGATAATGTTTATTTACACGCAATTGAAGCTCTCTCAGTTATACGTCAAAACAAGCAGCTACGCAGAAAATAGAGTGGTAATTATTCATGGCCGCCCAATTCCGCTGTCCTGTTTTGTCTATGTATGTTCGCTTGTGCGTTGGCACCAGCTTATGTCGAAGTGTAGACATTGGCTTCAAGATATCGTGAAATGGCCCTGCTTGGTTTTTCAAGCTGTGAACCACTACATCTTTCTGTCGCCTAGCACGCAGCTGCTGCTGCTATGTCGCGATCAAAGCAGCCGCTTCAAGCAAATGCATTGACTTTAGCTTTTCTTTTTCACGCACTCGTTTGAGAAAAAAAGTGGTGTAATAACCCGAATCGTATGTCGTCAAATTTGACCTCTTGTTCATGGTATGCGTCAGTAAATCAGGCCGTTGTCGCTTATACGTCGGTGCACGACTCAGTAGGACTTCTCATTACTTTTTTTTTCTTGTCGAAGCAGAAAAATTCGAGCGCGCTGCACGTGTCACGCGTACTTAGGAGAGCATTAGACAGCTTTAGGTCCTCGAATGAAGGGGCTTTGCGCACGCAAAAGTCAGAGTTCTACGTGCGCTACACGCCGCATGCCTGGGCCGCTTACACTTTCGCGTAAGCAACACCGTCTGTGGTTGGAGGCCTTGAAAACGTATACGGGGTGTTTCAGCGACCACTTTTAAAAATCTTTAGAGGTTGCGTGTGGCAGGTAGCAACAACTCTAGTTCATGAGCTGGTCTACTCGAAGAGGCGGACAATACTACCTCGAAAATCTTAAATGCATAATCGACTAATTAAAAAAACGTTTCATTTAGTTTTTAAATATTTATCTTACAGACCTTATTGTAGCTTCCAAATTCTAGCCATGGAGTTCGCAAGACAATTCCACTTGGAACAAATTCTCACGATGATACCAGTTTCGATACTGATACCCTACGCTTTTTACAAACAGACACGTACCCAAACCCCGCCAAACTCTACGTTCTCTATCCTGACGCGTAACCGAGCGACATGTGCCCCTCGTGCGGATACACGGCGACACTCGCACACATGCTCTGGGAGTGTAGAAACGCTCATCCCGACTCTACCTTTGACAAGTGGGAGAAGTCCCTCAGAAGCTCGCTTCTCGCCGACCAGCAATGGGCCGTCCAGCAGGCCCACGAAGCGGCCGCCAGGTATTCCCTGTCGGTCCCTACGTGGGAGACGCCCACTACGCCCTAAGCGCGTCCTGCAGGACGCAAAATAAAGTTTGTCCTGTCCTATACCAGTTTCGAGATATTAATTCCCCAACTTTGCTGAAAAATGCATTGAAGTACACGTTACTTTTGTTGTTCAAAGCATAAAACCAGGTTTTGTTAAGAAAGTAAGTGGAACGCCAATCCATTTTTCCGCAATGTTGGGGAATCAATATCCCGAAACTGGTGTCATCCCGAGAATTCGTTCCAAGTGGATACGCCTTGCGAACTCCATGGCTAGAATTTGTGTACTGAAATATGGGCCATAACATAATTAGTTAAACGATTAATTTGTTAATTTTTTTCAATTCGTCGATTAGGCATCTAAAAATTTTTTCCGCAAGTAATGCCCACCTCTTCGAGTAGACCATCTCATGAACTAGAATTTTGTTATCCCCCTCAGACAACCAATAAAAATTGTAGAAGTGTTCTCTGCGACACCCTGTAGATCGTTGTTTCCGCATGTCTATCTGTGCCCTCTGCAGGCTAGACACGACTGCTATTTCAGCCAAGCTCGTTCAAGACGAGGCGAAATCGGAGTAATGCGCGATTCTCGCACCTCACAAGCTACGTGTCCTTGCTACCATGTGCTGCGTTCTCTGCCTGGTTCTAAATGCCTCGCAGATTTCTTTATTATCATAATGATTTATCTGAGCATTGCGGCAAGGCAAGCCCTCAACGTCCCCTCATGGGAGGCTTATGCCCGGCCATCATAATGTGCTGGTTCTACAATAAATGTTTATTCCTCCTCCTACTCCTGCACTTGCGGGACTTGGTAAAGCACAACAGTGTTGCACAACACTGCAGTGACTTACCACATGCACCGTTGGCACAGTCGGATGAGATCTTGGAATTGGTCTCGGTTGTTTCGAGATATCGCGTGGGCAGCTCGCAGAGCGTAACGCAAGGGCACAGATTTTGCGTGCGTACGTGAGACGCCACGGGGTGCCCGACGTCCGGAACATGCGCGTGTAGATCCCGCAAGTTCTTCACCTACTACGTAGCGCTTCTACGTACATGAAAATAAAACTGCCTAGCATGTTTTCTAGCTAGGGAGCAATTAATCAGGCACTGATATTCAGCTATGGCCGTAGCTTCCCCCCCCCCCAAAAAAAAAAAAAAAACACGGGCAAGTTTGCACTCAGTCGTGCAAAGCTTAGGCACTGCGAAACTGTAGATCCTCCAGTCTTACTGGCTGCTACTGCTAGGTATTAACGCGGTTGCTTCTAAGTCCTCACTTCGTTTAATTTAGCTACGCATGTAGGGAAGGTATTCTCAAGCGATCGTTTTGGAGGTACCTTCCCTTTCACGACATTTAGCATGGCTAGCCCTGGACGCATCGGCACCTACAAGCGACAGCGTTCCAGGGGGCCTATTCTGTAAGAGTCCATGTATTGGACTGTCCATTTAGTGGACGGGACCATGGCAGCCGCGGTAGCCACGGCTGTCGCCATTGGCTGGCACCTTCGCGCTCGTGAAGCGGCAGCGAGTGGCCACTGCTGTGGCTGCCGCGGCTGCCGATGTGCAGTCCACTAAATGGACAGTCCACTAAATGAAGTCTTACAGAATAGCCCCCCCCTGGCATGTCACATACGCAGCCAGGCTAACCAATCTTGGCACAGTGTCAAGAACGCTGTTGCTTGGCGACACCAAATGCATTGGAGGCCAGCCACTCGATATCTAGCGAAAGCTGCCACGACTAGGCGCAGCCCCTGTTATAGCAAACTTTGAGGCCAAGCGCATGCACACTGGGCGAAAGCTATGCACAGTGTACGGGCTGCGCGCAGCAGATGACACGCAGGGATCACGTCACGGCGCATGCGCAGTAGCGCGCAGCTGGCGAGAGCTCGGCGGAACTGTGTCTGTGTCGAGCGAAACGAGCGCGCACCTGCGCCGGCGGTTACTAGGCAACGCGAGCTGGCATCATCGCTACTCCTTCGGCGCATGCACGGCTAGGCGAAGTTGGGCCAAGTGGTGCGCAGGTGTGGCTTGGTTGTTGCTAAACAGCCGCGTGGAGTTTTCTGCGGACTTCGGACGTTTCTCCTCCAGCTTTAACAGCTTCGCTGTTCAAAATTATGGTTGATTCCTCTTTCATAGAAATTGGTAAACACGAAATTGAAACATGTCTTCACAGAACCTGTTGCATGTTTGCATCATGAACTGACGGTCCGCTGCAGTGAAAGATGCACGACTTGCGGGACGGCGATCGTGTTGCGTGTCTGCTTCGCGCGTGGCGTCCTATTGGCGAGCGCCGTTGAAAGGCGCCAGCCATCTCAACACGCTGCCTTGCCCGCAAGAAATTGATAAGGGCGTTCTAAGCCGCGTGTCGCTGCATGCGTCCGTGGGGTAATAGATTCAATGTCGGGCTTCTGTAGTAGAGGTCCTTGGCTCGAATCCTGCCGTTGCACACCTTTAATAATGCTCATTTTATTGCTTATTACATAGTACTTTGTTGAAAATGACGAGTTCACAAAGTCAAGTAGCCGTTTACACTTGGTTCATTATTCTGTGGCTACCAGTGGAGTCTCCACTGCACGGAGAATACCTGTCTGCCTGTCGGCGCTCGTAAGTGTCACGATGCAGTACTTCGCTGCACCGCTCATAGGTAGCGGCACGTCACATTCGTTACATCCGTTGCAGGAAATCACTCGTGAAAGCTGGCACAAAACACTTGCGTATAAAGAAAAAACTGACCGATGATTACAAATCTCTCTACACCCGCCGTGGTTGCTCAGTGGCTATGGTGTTGGGCTGGTGAGCGCGAGGTCGCGGGATCGAATCCCGGCCACGGCGGCCGCATTTAGATGGGGGCGAAATGCGAAAACACCCGTGTACTTCGATTTAGGTGCACGTTAAAGAAACCCAGGTAGTCCAAATTTTCGGAGTCCTCCACTACGGCGTGCCTCATAATCATAACTGGTTTTGGCACGTCAAACCCCATAATTTCATTTTTTTTTCAAATCTCCCGAATGCACATTTTGAACGCGGCTGTTTACGTATTCTGAATTCGCGATATAATATTGCAATGAATAAGATTCTGAATGACAGGGTGCTCTCGCCTGCAGCGCTGAGCGTCTGCTCGAGCAGCTGGTTGGAAGCGGTGGCAGACGAAGCATTTCCGCCGGTTGCATCGCTCATTGTCCAGAAAGAAAGCGAAAACACGGGAATGCTTGGCTCGCGCGGAGTTCGATATTCAAGAACGCTCGTGCACCATGCATTTTCCCTTTTTAGAGCGCAGCGCATGTGCAGTGGGTCCAAAGCCCACGCCAGCGCGTTGTTTCCGCGCTGGCAGCATGCCTGGTCGCCGCCGATACTCCTCCTCCTCACCCTTTTGCCATACCCTCCTCCGCTTTCCGATTCCTGATTACACTGTACCCTCCTTACTGCTTTCCTCCTTGTGTCTTTCACGCCTCCGCTCAATAACTCCTAGGGGGTGTTGCTCCACTGCGCTTCGCGTTCGCTTTCATCTTTCGATGTGTCGTTCGTTCTGTTACGCCGCCGCCGACGCTCGCCACAGGAACGGGCGTTTAAGAGCTGCGCTGTAAAAAGGGAAATGCACGGTGCTCGAGCGTTCTTGGATTTCGCCCCCATCGAGGTGCAGCCACCGAAGCCGGGATTCAATCGCGCACCTTTGGGCTTACCAGCGCAACACAGAAGCTACAACGCTACCACGGCGGGTCCCCAAGTCTCTTTATAGCCCCTTATATTGTATTAGGTATGATAAAGCAATGAACGTATCGCTGCGGAACACAACCGAAGTTCTGCCTCGTTCTCGACCTAAACATTTGAGGGCCAAAACTGTCGTGTAGCAATCAGAGAGCTTGTGAATTTTAAAATTGCACATACTACTTACTACCTTTCTGTATACTGAATTATCAGCCGATTGCAGAAGTAGTGAAGAAAATGCATTCCTGATTTTTAGATGGGGCAGCCATAGATTATATTGTTAGAGTGCCGCATAGAGGCCGATAGCGAGTTCACTTTACATGTCCTATCAATTCATACTAGGAGAGTCCAGTTCCTCCGATAATTTTTCATAATTAGTAATATACGTATTTAGTATAGAAAGAGCCCTGTTGCATTTTAATTACATTTCGCTTTCATGATCATTCACAGACTTTTCCTTATATTTCACTATTATATTATACTGGAAGTTCTGCACAGAACGAATTGTTGCGATTCCAGATCTACTACCGCGTTTACATGGATGGGGCACAAACATATAGTATTAACATTCAAGCGCATCGCATCTCATGTAAACGAGTTAATTCGCTAGGGAAGGTAGATTGGGACAGAGAATACGCATTTCAGCATCATTATAAACATAAGTCTATCGTATAAAGAATTATGGGAACGCATTCGCTGCGGTATGAAAACCGGCCTACTAACCGGTGGCGCCTGCTACCGCACGGCGGTATCTCAAAACAAAAATGGCGACTTATGAAGCAGACTGCATGCAGTTTCTTTTGACTCTTGAGTATATGGCGTGCGGTGAAACAATGTCTTGCCCCTAATAAATGTGGTTAACATTGGTGAGATACTTGATTCGCGGCGTTAACGTAGCCAAACCCACGTTGAGAAGGTACAAGCCGTAACGAGCCCGCTCGGCTACCAATGGATATTGTGAAAGTAGCGGACATGTTGTGAAATTATAACATCCTGATGTAATATGGGAACGTTTCAACAAAATGAGCAGCGCGTAAGTTTGTCTACGCAGGCAAAAGGAGGAGAACATGACGGAGTACAGCCGACACACTTCAGGTAATCTTGGTGAATTTCCCCTCGAGACAGCAAAAGCATGCTTATCGGAAATTATAGCACTAAATTTTGAAATATGACACCAGATGGCGTTGGCTGAGTTGACAGGAAAGTGTACATCTATGTACACGGTGTCGTATGAGTAAGCACGATATGCAAAAATATTACGATACGCTTCTACCATAGCCATGTAAACACAGTTTATTATATCATGTGGTGTCTCCTTTTTTTGAGGGGGGGAGGAGAGAGGTGGTTTCGGGTTTTTTACCGCACATTCCCGGATTGAAAGATTATGTGTCCTATTCGATCCACAGCTTAAAATTGCTTTTGGAACATCTTGTGCATTCCTTTCGGGGAACGTAAGACGAGACGCCTCATTAATTTTTTCGTCACTTCCGCCATAGCATTAATGGCAATAAATGCTTTTTATTTAGTATAGCATATAATCATTCAATGTCGATTGTTATATCTTTTCTTCTGGTGCCACAATACCAGTTTCATTGCGAGATGAGTAGTTAATTTTCTAATTGGTGTTAATAATTCATTATACGCTTCATGAGAAGTACTCGCGCAGTGGTCTTCTAAGGAGTAAATATGTGGCAAAAATGTTTTTGGGCTCACTGCGAGTCCCTTGACCATTAAAAAAAAAACACTCCACGATATTTTAGACCTAACATCAAGTTTTCGATGGCAACTTCTATCTTTCCGTGCATAATTTGTTCGTTTGATGAAAATTAATACAACATGGCTATGTCTGCATCTCATGCGCTCCTAAATCAATGGCAATATTTGATATGCACAGCGCTTAGTATTACACATTCGTAATGCTTAGTGTCAGTATCTCTTCACAATCTCTTTGGTACGTCCAAAGGCAATTGTTGTCACAGTACTTACCTACTGTGTCTCCGCCGCTAGCGATGAACTGAGCACGGTTCTCCTAAATTAGCCAAGATTAGCCATTATCCAGCTCATTACACAGATAACTCCAGCAACTCTTTACCGAGTTTATAGCATTATGCAGCGTCGCGTGCAGACATGTCTTCAAGATGATGGTGAACATTTTCAACAGATCTTGTCGTGATCACTCCTTTGTTATAAGTAGAGTTCAAATTTGAGAATGAGCATTTCCAATGCACAGTTACTTTACGAACACCCCGTTTAAAGCGCAAGGTCAGTAGAAGATTGCTGTCGCTATGACTGAAAAAAAATCATTCAGAACGCGCTGACAATATCAGCAGCGCAACAGAATTCGATTGTCATAAAAAGCTACAGCAGTAAATTCGTTTCATTTAAGCTTTGTTTGGAAGTTACAAAGAAGTTCGATAGCGTAGTGAAGACATAGGCAAAGAAAATATCAAGTGAAAGAGGGAGAGAGAGGGGAAGAAATTGTCAACCCTACGCAGGAAGAAAGGCATTTGTAATAGCATAAAGTAACAGTCATATGAAAAAAATTATGATAAAATTCAAGAGTTATACAAACTTCATAATAATCAAATAACTGCAGTAATTCACATAAATAGTTTGCAGAGCTGGATCTGATGAAGAAAAAGTCATCAAGCCGGGACCACCATTTGGGAACGCAGTAATGGACACGTCCGTGGTAGCCAATAATATATAGCTGCCACTAACATGGCTACAGAGAAGAGGTGGTAATGAACGAGAGAAAGATGACGTTAAGTCAGCTGGGGATGCCGTTGCGGCGTCAGAAGCAGCTTCCAAGGGCGAATGCGATAAACAGCGTCGAGTTGTCTTCGTTAGGGATTCGAACATAAGCAAAACTGAACCAATGATTACAGAGCGTAGGTGCACACAAGTGAGCTCAGATGGACGTGGTTTACGGAAAAACAGTCCAAATAATGATAGCAAAGTCAATAAACAAGTGTCGTACACAATGCAGAGACGTGACCTAGTAGAGTTAATGGCAGAATTGACTGACGTACTGCAGCAAATGCAAGTATTTGCTCAGAAAGTTGGTGCACAATCATGACATCCTACCCATAGTAATATACAGGGTGTTTCAGCGAACACTTTTAAAAATTTTAAAGATACCTTTAGCAGATAGCACAACTCTAGTTCATGAGCTGGTCTATCGAAGAGGCGGACATTCAGAAAAAATTGAAATAATTACCAAAAATTCACTAATTCAGTTTTTAACAAACTATAGTATGACCTATACTGCAATTTACAATTTCTCGCCATGAAGTTCGTAAGGCGGATTTCTCAATATGACACCAGTTTCGAGATATTAATTCCCGCACATTGCGGAGAAATGCATTGGAGGTCCTGTTGCTGTCTTAAGTTAACGTCGTTTTATGTATTGAAGCACAAAAGTAAATAGGAAGCCAATGAATTCCTCTGCAAAGTTCGGGAACTAATATCGTTGCGAGGTCGCTACTGTAGCTGTTCTGATAGGTACTATCGACCAAAAAAAGTTTACGGACCACGGGATCTCAGAAAACCCTAAATATCCGAACAGCCTTTAAAGGTAACCAGTAAAACCGTACACCACAATGTTGTTCGCATAAACCAGCGGAGGCTCGAAATGGGAATACCAGGCTGCGTTTTGAGGCTGCGGAGATATTCAGCTTTTTGTGAGATCCGTTGGTCCGTAATTTTTTTTGGTCGACACTATATAACCCAAAAACTATGATCAATGCGTACAGCATTTTGGACTGGATTCATTTATTTGGCAACGGGTGAGGGGCGGGATGACTTCATGCACACTTGGCGTTTTAATTGACATATTCACGGTTTTTGCTGATTGTTAGTGCACGAAATGCATTGTATTTATTAATATATTTCAGGAATCAGCGCGAAATAAGCATAGAGAAGGGAGGAAGAAGGAACCAGGACACAGGAACCCCTGGCCGTGTTTTTCTCGTAATGTTTTTTTTTGTTTTTTTGTTGTTTTTTTTGTTGTTTTTTTACCGAGGGATTCGTACCAGCTGTCTCGCACTTATACTCTTTTGAGGTATCAATTGGCTAACATGTCTCCTTGTTTCTTTCTTAATAAAATTAAATTTTCTTCAAATTTGCTGCTCTGATTCTACGTTCTAAATTGTGGAATGGGCGAAATGAACTAATTTGCCTGAAAGTTTTGTCCGTTTAGACGTTTTTTCAGGTTCCAGGACATTAGAGTGCGCATCCAAGCGCTGCCCTTTTGTAGAATTCACAAGCAAATTAAAGTCAATTTTTCGCTCCTTGCAAGCAGCTTGGTGAGCTTGTAGAGTGCGCTCGTTATTAAAGCGAAAGCCTTCACTGGCTCGTTGCGCGATGACCTTGAAATGAACGCGGTGTCTAGTCGAGTGGTAGAAAAAAAAAAAAAAAAAACCTGCGCCTCTCCGAGTGAGGGGCGGGTGAAGAGGCGAATGAGTGGCGCGCTCTGACAGAAAAAAACAGGTGTTACGTTGCTGAGGTCACGCGGCGGCCTCGGTGGTTGTGGTGACAGTCGATTGCGTAGCCAGAGAGCCGGCGATGGTGTACGCTCGCCCAAGGCCTAGCGGATTGCGTGGTAGGCTTCGGAAGTACGCTACGGCCGCGCATGCTCGCCAAGTGAGAAACGACGTGTGACGAGCAAACCGGCGGGAGCAAGGCGTTCGACCGCAGGTGCTGCTTGCCCCTGCTGAGAGGATGCAACGTAATTGTGTTCGGCTTGGGTTACACATTTGTAACACTCAATGGCGACGAGCATTCTGCAATTTTCTGTAGTGCATTAAGTGCGCGCATGTCTCGTTGAGTAGGTCGACCTAAATTGCCACACGTGTACTTCACACTGCGGCTCGTTATGTTTTGCTAGAAGTCTGACCCCTACGATCGTATAACTTATTGCATTACTAAGTATGCCGCAGGCTTTAGCCTTCACATGTTATAGGAGTGTAACATGCTGCCGAAGTTTTTCAGTACAGTTGCGTCACTGTAATTCGGAACGAGTTCAATAAAATGTGCATGTCTTTCATTAGGTGTGCTCGCTGTTATTCACGTTATATCTTAACAAATTTGGGGAATAACTAGGAGTTTATTTTTTCAGCAATGGCAGTGCTTCTTTCATAATGTTTGAGCTTGCTGCAGCTTCGTTCCTGCCGGTAAAATATAGTTCCCTAAAAAGCTAGTTCCAGAATGTGGAAGTGTAGGGAGGTCCAATTTTTCAGTAAATTTTTTTGTACTTAGGCCTACATATGAGGCAGTGCCTCATATACGCTAGCGCAAGTTGGAATACGCTAGCGCAAGACAGGGGTAATTGGAGATCGCAGGGAGAGGCCTTCGTCCTGCAGTAGACACTAAATATAGGCTGATGATGATGATGAGGCAGTGCCTATTGCCTACTACCAGTGCATGTAGGTCCAGACTGCATGTAAAAAAGCGTGAGAGGTACCCAACCCCAGCAATTCCGGACATCGCCTTTAGTTCCCAGCTTTTACACCACGTGGCGTACGGACCTTTAAGATTCGAAGTTCGCGCGATGACGCACGAAGTGTACTGGACGATAACAGAATACACGTTCTAACAATAAAATAAAAATAAAAAAGGACCACGCCAACAGCTTTCACCGTCGAGCATGGACGAGCGCGAATCAGGAACAACTGATCTGATAACCGCCGCGCGTATATGACGAGCGGCCAGCTAGTCTACTGTGAATCAGCAGTTTTGCTGCTATTGATAGTCGTTTAAAGGCTCAGCCCCGCTTCAAGAAAGCGGGTGCAGAATCTTGAAAGAGCGGCCTCCGCCCCCCCCCCCTTCCGTCCATATTTTCCTCGTCCAACTTTTTGTCCGATCGAATCAAAAAAGCAAAAATGCCCTTTTGTCGCTTCATTTCTCGAAAGCTGATGCTAAAATAATAATGTAAGCTTGCTAAATGGTCGCGATGGGCGCATGTTTCAGGATATGCATTCGCATGATTGACACCCTTAATCTCGGTTGGCCTCAGTTTACGAGTCCATTTGCGCATTTGCGTGCAGGTGCCTGGTCGAGTTATGTTCACTGCCACGAAATTTCTGTTTTTCGAAGGCTAAAGCCTTAGGTGCATGGCTATATTTTCGGTGCCATTGGCAGTGACCTTGGCGAAACTGCGCCATAACGAAAATGGCCGACACCGCAAAGAGTAAAATCACGTCAACAAAAGCTCGGATTGACGTCAGTTTTCTCAGGGAGGTTCCTGTGAACAAAGTAAATTGGTGGCTTTGTAAAGAAAATTTGGTACATTTCAGCCGAACACCTTTTCTAAGTTCTTGGTAAGCGACGGGTGTTAATGCAGAAAATCATCTGTAACTGGTCAGTGTTCGAAGACCTGCTTCCCTGCACAGTGGCATAGCCAGAAATTTTGTTCGGAGAGGGGGGGCTTACGTTGCAGCGCGGCCTCCTCCTTATAGAATTGGTCGAGGGATCAAATATATCAATGATAACTGCATTGCCATTGCCAATGTCATTGTATATTAGAGGCTGCAAATGAACTACTGAGTGCTACCCACTGTCAAGTAAAATATGTATTTTTTCATAAAAGAATATATTTGTATGTCCCAAAAATTGTGGCAGAAATAACTGATATCAAAGCTTCCGCCTGTTTTGTCTATTTAATCAGTAAAGAAAATACCACACAAACTTTAGAACATCAGAATATCATAGAATTCCAAACCAGCAAAGCAGTGCATTCAGCTGGCGCGAAAAACGTAAAGGACATGAAAAGAACAAGTTGGGCACAAATATTTTGATAAATCTTTGTCATTAAAGAACCTTGTTTACTTTTTTGTACAGTCGCGAGCAGAAGTTTGGAGACCATGGCATCAGCAAAAAATTTTAGTTTGCCTGCCCTGGTCCAGCTGATTGATCACATCGGGCGCCCTTCCTGAAAATGTTTGGAGAAAATTATCAGCTGCCAGCTGGCATTCACGGTCATATTTAGTATTTTCGTGTGTGTGGAAGATTGCGAGCGCGGCCTTCCATTTCTGGAACGGCTTGGACACGAGGGCTCCAGTGCGCGCATGTTAGCTCAAGTTTATAAGAACATTAAACCCATAAAGTTCCAGAATTGAAAATCTAAAGCACGCCTTTGGAAATGTCAGTGCACCTTTCGCGTCATAAGTTTATGAGAACTTTATACTCATAAAGTTTCGGAATTGAATTCCATGCGCTCCGTAGATTCCGCGGCCGCTGCGAAATGCCGCAACGCGCCCGCTCGCTATCGAAAAACCCTTGAAAGTTTGTGCTCGGATGGGGCTCCTTGCGTTATGCGAGTCCAGGTGCCAAGGGCGTTGCGACGAAATCCAGCCCCAGTTCGCAATGTGCGTGCCGAAATCTGTTTTCGAGCGTGAAAAGGACATTGTGGACAAAATCCAGAAATATTCCCGGCGCCGGTGGTTGTTCTGGTCGGTGGTTCATGCCAGCACGAAATAATTTCGGGGGGGGGGGGGGGGGGGTCTGAAGTCCCATCAGTGCTACTACTGCTACTACTACCCCTACTGCTACTACTATTACATTATTAATAAATAAATATTATAGATGAAGTACAACAACAATGAAAGCTTTACATGAGACCCAACGCAGTGTTTTAGCATAAGTGATGCGCATTGCGATTATAGAAAAGTTTTCATGTGTTAAATTTGTCGATTTGATGCAGATTGACAGTGGAATCAACACTCTCTGGCTTACTTATCGTGATTATTTTTTTTTCATTTACCATAAACCACATCCCCACTATTAAATCTCTTAAGCAAACTTTAGTGGACTCTGGGCTTGGGCTCCCGTGTACTGGTGAGGGATAGTGCCCCTGTACACGCAGGGCCTCTGTTTTCCTCGCGCCACCGGCACCGCCGTTGGCCGAGCGTCGTCACGCCGTGACAAGTGATATAAGTCGCTCTACTCGGCACAGAGCAGAGAACATGACGGAAACATCGCCGGTATACCACTTGCTTCAGCTCTTGTGCCATCCATATCGGCAAAGGCGCGTTCTCACCACGGCGTCAGGAAGAACACCTGGCCGCTTAGGCCGGAGCAGCGGTCTCCCTCCTATCGCGTGCACTCGAGCAATGATAAACGCTCGCCCTCGTCGCCGCGCAAGAACTATCTGCAGCAACTCTGAGCATGACGGGACGCTGCGCACCGGGGCTGCGCAAATCTCAATGAAAGTGGGAAAGCTGTTTACTCTGCGCCGTACAGACGGACCGTTGTCGTCTACAGTAGTCATTAATGCGAAAGCATTACATGAGCCATGAGGCAGAAAAGCCGGCGTCATCTACAACGAGTGGTATCAAAAGTCAATGTGACTTCATCAGCGTCTTGAATGAAATCAGTAGTAATAGAGAAGATAGTAAGTGTTATGACGACGTTAATTAGTAGTAATTATGGGTAGTTATTGTGAATTAAGGTGAATTACAGTGAAGTGAAATAAAGTTACAAGTTAGAGAAGGGTGACTTAAGGTGGAGTCAAGTGAATTAAGGTGAAGTAAACTAAATTACAATGAATTAAATTTGGTTAAGGTGGATTAAAGTCGATCACCATATCAACTCGTAGCTACTTGGTGATGAGTTCTGAATGGTTGTGGTCTGGTGATTAATGAACGCAGAGAAAAGAAAGCGAAGGAAGGATCGCAAACAGGTTGTAATACTTAAGAAGTCTTTATTGGTAATGACTAAGAGGAGTCATAATGCTTTCGCATTCAAATCACGTAAGCATACTTAAGGTACAATTTTTTTTGCCCATGGGCCACCACAGGGCTATCGCTTTAAACCGCACCGCGCCTCTGCCCGCCATATAACGCTTTGCAGTAAACCTTCTCTGTGATAGCGTTCATGATCCACCAATAAAACCCGCCATGTTTGGCTACGTCATAGTGCACACCTGTCGCTTTAATATCAACAATCGTTTTAATCTTCGGCGCGAACGTCCGTCACATCCAATTATCCTCGCGTTGCAACGGCAGCCCCTGCCACATCCGAGTTTCACCCCACCGCCCGTATATTTCTGCCGGCAGCATGCTGCACTGTCAATGCTTGAAGGGGTCTGCTGCGTCACGGCGGGAAGCTCCCCTCGCTAGAAACCGGCGAAGTTTCTGCGCGCGCTAAGAGTGCATGTTTATTTCCCCTTAAACACTACGATTAGCAACATCTAGGTTTTAAAATTTTAATTAAATTATCGGATTTTACGTGCCAAAACCACGATCTGATTATAAGGCACGCAGTAGTTAGGGACTCCGGAATAATTTGGACCACCTGGGGTTCTTTACCGTGCACCTAAATCTAAGTACACGGGTGTTTTCACATTTCGCCCCCATCGAAATGCGGCCGCCGTGGCCGGGATTCGATCCCGCCACCTCGTGCTCAGCAACCCAACACCATAGCCACTCAGAAACCACGGTGGGTCGGAACAGATAGGAAATTGAAATGAATCACATGCATCAAAGTTTGCATTGCGAGTATTATGAAGTACGGTTTTAGTTTTTTTTCTTGCAATTTATTATATATGACAGGCTTTGTGATGACTTCAATTTCCTGTTTTACGTTTAGGCTACTGACACTGCACAAACTATATTTTTTGTCATAATACAGAATACAGGCACCAGAGTGCGGCTCATAAACACATCGGTATATTGAGGTGTAATTTGTGGATACATTTCTCGCTATGGGTAATATAGGAGCTCCTTTCTCGCAAATATGTGTCTTGGGTCAGAGCGCTTATGCTGAAAGTGGACTGATTTTCCACGTTTTCCGTGGAGCTACCGAAGTGTCTGTGAAAGCCTTTCGCTGTTTAAAGGTGTAAGCCTTTCGATGCCAGGCGCCTGAATTATACACCAAGAACGCGCTCGTCCGGAACCGGAAAAGTCGCAAGCATCATGCCAAAGTCGGGATTACCCTTCTACGGGTTAGTCGCGTCCTTGACAAAAAAAAAAGAAAAACCGGGGAGTGACAAGTCATTTTTAATGACGGGTGGTCGTTCTTATCGTGATCACACATGACAACTTGCACCAACGTACCGCGTTTTGTCGGGAAGCTGTGATGGTTCATTCTTTAGAAAGGGTATTTATTTTTTCCGCAACGTAACTAACGTCATCGGGGCAGATTTAAAAATATAAAGGTCACGAGTCAGGCAGTGGTACCCTAGGTGAAATGAACGCCCGAGAAAGATGGACTTGTTGTCGCTTTCTTTTGGAAACGCTGATAACGTTGCAGTTTAAACCACAATTGAACTTCGTACAGAGTATTTTTACCAAAAGCTTAACAGAAGGCTATTCAGTCGTGATATTAAACTTATAACTTTTTAGCAGAGACACTCTCACATGACTTCAACATATATACAATAAAGGGCTCTGTAATTTCCACCGTGACTTAACCTAGGTACGTTGGCGTACTTCATGTAATCCCGTCAGCCTACTCACATATACCGCATTACTAATCACATCTACCATGGCCTCGGCTACATCCCAAGAAGCAATTGCCTACCTCTTCTCATTGCTAAAGATTCGGTAGGTGTAAGTCAGGCCAAAATTAGAATATGAATGCTCTGTATGGAATTAGCATGGAACCTTCAGTGATATAGAACGTATGCATTACACTCGAGTCTGTCCAGAAACGGGCAGTAACATTAATTTACTCTGACTATTCATTTACCATCAGTGTTAATAAACAAAAATCATGCTGAGCTTCTATCGCTAGGTTTGCGTCGTGAAGTCACCTGACCTTGCACAAGTTCTACAATTCTACGCTCTAATATTCCATCATAAAGAGCTCGGCGCTTGTCATCACGTATAAGCTAAAAAGCAGCCTGGCCTTCAGAACGTATAGTCAGCGTCCAAAGCTTTCGCACGCCTCAAGCTGAAAAAATATTATATTTCTACGCCTGAGGCACGCATCGTGGCATTCAGATTTACAGCGTTTACTAGTCTAGAGTAAACAAAAGTTTTGCGTACTTTTACTGGCTGTGGGCGTAGCTGCGTTGAAAATGAACTTATTCGCAGAATCTCGGCCGCGTAAACTTTTGATGGTGACTGTGCCATTGAACACCTGTATTTTCTTTATTCTGCATATATTTTTTAATGAATGGCCTTCCAAGCAACGTCATGCAATGCTTACACCTGGTTAATTTTCAGGACAGCCATCTCAGACATGATGTATCAAGTATAAGAACTGAACTACTATGTAGTGTCATTATTATCACCAATGAGGTGTAATAAATTTGTAAACAAATAAAGGATAATAAGATTGCCTATAAAATTTTACTAAAATCTCAGGACTACTTCAAAATTTCGCCTGTTCGTCTTGTGTACCTCCCTATGCTTTCTAGGAAACTGAAAGGGCGAAAATCAAGTGTGAAATTGACATGTCCTGTGGCACCATTGCAGAAAAGGGAAGGTTTGGCATTTTATTTATAGGCAGTAGACAAAATGATAAATGATGCTCAGTGCACGCTGGCGTGATCATGACAAAACGACCGTACCGATATGAGTCATAAACAATTATAATAAAGGAACATTTCTGCAAACCGTCACGGTCCTTTCTCATGTTTCTTCAATTATTCAAACATGTTAAATTTAGGGTAGGAGAATATTCGCACATAATTACAAAAGAATTGCACCAGTAATCATACCATGGTTCTGTGACCTGATTCAGCAATAGAGTTAGTCAAGAACAGAACAGCAGAATGCTATATGGCAACTTCGGTAATTGTAGCCGAAAACAGTGCACAACTTTGTGGGCATAATTCAAAAAAGGTGTGGTCTGTGATTGAATTCGTTCTCTATTTTTACACTACAGGCTACATTAACACGTCCCAGAGTCTTTTCGCATAATTTCCAATACTCCTCTGCGTAAGTTGTGGTAAAAGGGTAAAAGGATATGAAGACTTTTAGTATTTCTGGAATATTGTGAAGGTATATGGGAATGGTTCAAATGATAGGACACGTGCGCTGCATATTGAGGGTAAAATGTTTATGTTTCGAGGTACTGGTTTGTACTAAGCAAACACGCTTGTGCAATAATTCGGATATCCTTCATTTGCACTGAAGGTCAGGTATACGCAAAAATTCTGCTTTGATATAATGCAAATACACTCAGTCAAATAGCTTCAACTGTATTCCTTAGTAAAATTACTACGTCTGGGGCTGCAGCCAACTTTTCTACTTCTGTGTCTTTTAATTGCACACACTGGGCGCTATTTATTTTTGTGGCACGTTTCAAGCCGCACAAGAGTTGCACAAAACACGCCTTTCCCAAGACGTAGCTGAAAAGGCAAAATATTTCTTAGTAATGTCTTCATAAATATCCACCTTAAGAAAGAAATGTACTTTCAAAACACGTTACCTGGGTTTATTTTCCAAAATACAATATACCTAAAGTGCAAAAGATCACTGGAAACACGTTCGCATGTTCTCGAAACCAGCCAGCTATTTTTTTAGGAAGACGTCGGTACAGTAGAAAGAAACTAAACCGAGAACCGTAACCAAATATGTCCTGCATTTCGGAATATGCCATCGGGTGGAAAATTGCCAAACTAAGCAGCGACAAAGTGATAAGAAGAAGCGCGGCACAGCTGGCTTCGAACCTGCGAACTCACGACCGTGGTTATCAGTGATGTTGATCTGTGGTCGCTCAACACGCTCGGCTACCGCTTCGAAGCGCTGCTGTTGGCGAAAACTAGGTTTATATATGTACCACAATAAATTCCACGACCTTGTTATGAAAACTGCGATTTTGTAACGACTTCTTTGCCATTTCAAGAGCTGCTGCTGCAACTAGCTGAAAGCTGATTCATTGAAGTTGATAAATCCCTATGAATACGTCAGTCAATGCAATAGGTTAATCGCAAATTGCTTTTTACTGGCCAAAAAAGCCTCCAAAATTTTGGTTTTTCAGTGGACTCCCATAATTGAAAGTTCGCCCCCAATTTGGAACGAGTTTTCTGCCGTAAGTAATGGTAGCACTTGCATGTTATTTCGGGCTAAGCGCCAAGAGCCTATTTCCACGGGAATATTTTAAAACATGGCTTCTGTGATTAGTTATTTGGAAAAAAACGACGCTCTCCCGTAGAAAACGCGTATGTTTTCAGAGGCGGCCGGTAGAGGCGCTGTTCGGCGAAGTCCGAAATTCCTGGTAATGTATAACAATTTTACACGCCTTTAATTTCAAAATCGTTTTCTTTTAGGCTCATGGTAACTACTGTATGCTACATACTGGGGCCGGATTCACAAAAACGTTCTCACGCTAAAACTGTTCGCCGAAGCAAGTGTCAGCCAATCGTGGTGCAGCACTTACGATCGAAAAGCTTTGTGAATTCGGCCCCTGGTGCTTTGTTACTCTGTTTTAGATCTTGTTTGGTTTGGGTATCACTTCTTATAATGTTACCTTGAAAGAAGTTTTAATGCGTGTATACATGCTACCCGCTATAATCCTCCTCGAGCGAATATGGGACTGTGTGATAAATAAATGAAAGGCTGTTCCAGTGACTGAATCGTCCTGGTTCTGTTTTCAAAGAAGGCTTAAATGTGCGTGCGATGAGGCGAAATTTAGTCACGGTGTTACGCAGGCTAATAACGAAATTGGGCCATGCAGCAATAAAACATATACGTACCGCCGCAAATATACACAGGCTTCAAGCGTTGAGTTGTACGAACAATGCTGAAAATGTGTTTTTATAATAACGTTTTACCGCATGGCCTGCATATTGGTTCTTGGTTCACTAAAGTCATGTTGTTCTATTGATGGTCTAGTCGTATGCACGCCGTCATATGCAACAGTTGTCGCCTCGCGTCACCCTTGAATCACCTGTTAACAATAAGATTGTCGAACTTAGTGTGTCCTAGTGGTTTTTCTCACATTCCTTTGGTGCGAGATATCATTTTGTAGTTGGATTCATGATCTGTCTCGTTAGCGAATTTATTGTAAGGATAAGACCATGCCGCGTGCAGTTGGGCCTCTTCTCTGTGCTCTATTATGTCTGACTAGCGGCATTTTCAAGCTTAGTACATTAAATAAAAGAAGCAAAACAATGCAGCACTTACACCATAGAACATTAATTTGAAGAGCACAAATTTTTCATGTGCCAAGAAAATGACAACGTAAGGGTGTGTAAATGGTGTCATGCCACCCAAAAAGCGTTTAGCATTTAACGAGAGTGCAGCAATCAGCTGCTCAATATCGTATTTGACCGTTTTTTTCTGCGAATTTCTACACAACGCCGCCACACACGTCGCATGCACTGCGGTAGAAGACGAATACTGTCGAAAATGTTAACTTCCTATTGAGAATGCTTATTGTAACCAGAAAAAAAATTCTGCCGACTTTTTTCTAGGGCAGTATGGGCTTGAAAGAAAACAAGTGCTAAGATCCAAAGACAAAGAGTTGATAGACTGTCACTATACGCTTTCAAAAGCACAAAGCCAATTTGTCTTCTTTGAGGTAAGGTTATGACTGTTATTTGACCGACTAGGGGGTTGGGACGCTTTTTGGCGAGAAAACAAAAGTAGTAGCCCTGGCATTGTCCGATAAATGACCATACTCTGACAGTCCACGTCTCGGCCGCACGAGAGTGGAGCCACGTGTGCAACTTTCAATAAAAAACGACTACAGCTCAAAAGCTTGTAATACTCGCCTTCGCGCACAACCGTTAAATGTCGCACGTTTAATAAAAGGAAAAGAAAGATGAAGTGGCACTGTGCTTTTTGATCACCTCGGAAGGGGACTACTTCCAAGAACGCCGAACGCAGATGACTCTACCTACTGCAAAAATGTTTAGGTGTTTCCGTCGAACGAGACAGTGACCTTATGTTAATGTATTGAGACGCTGCCCAAAACAAACAGGAAGAAAACAACAAGAGACGGGAAAGAGCGCACACTACCTAATACCACCATTTTTGGGCACTTGTACTTTGGATTCACTTTTAAAGCAACGGCTTGCGCGAGAGAATATATCCATTCTTCCAACAAGGAATCGACCCACCACCCGAAATTCTCTTTCTGCGTGCTGATATGCACCATCCAATAGAAAACCGGATTTACAACATGTCTATGCCATCGTATCCGCAGTGGCAGACACCAAGCTGCTTTTTGTAAACGACACGTTGAGCCTCATTTGCTCGAAAAAAATTATCGGCACTCAGTCGCAAGAAGACAGAACTGCGCCTGTATTCGAAACTTGTATGTGTATTGCGCCTGGCTTGAGCGTAATAAGTAATAATAATATTAACTACAATAATATTAACAATAAGGTCAATTTCGCCCGACAGGCGAATCACTGATTGCGACAGAAATTTATTAGACAGCTGTGCAAACTAAGGTTAGTCGTTTTATCAGCTGCATAAACGGCTGTAAACATTCGCTTACTAACTAAATTAACCAAGTAAGGCTAAGCACTACCAAGTCATTCCCAGCATTTTCCGGAATTTATTGATCATTTATCGATTATCGATTAGCTGCTGGTTGACTATCGATTGTCTATCGATGAGAGACTAAGCTTAAGTAGTCCCAACCATGCTTAGCTAGACTTATCCTGGCTCAGCTTCGCCAGTTCACAGAGGTATGTGTCATTGCGCTTGGACCCTTTCTGCACTACCGCCAGGATAGGCCTACAATTTCTGTCCGCAGGTTACGGACTAACGCTCGGTTTAAACAGCTCCGCTCTTAAAAAACCGCGAAAGCTACTAACTCTTATATGACGTGTGCACACTAATTATGCATGTGAGACCAAACAATAGAAAAATATTATTTTTCGATTCTATGCCTTTTTACCATCAGCCATCCGCAATTGGTCAAAAGTTTTCGGGCTGCGTCCACTTCGCCTGTCTGTCACCTGACGTCCAAAAACCGTGAAAAATCATTGCGTCAAGGTGGCTTGTACGCATTAAAGATGCATTATTACGCCGATCAAAACTTAATATTCTTTTTAATAGCCGGACACTGCCCCGTTCCGACATCAAGAGAAGGTGGGTACCCGCCGATAGCTCTGGCACTGGCTAGTCGGAGCTGCCGTGCAGAATGGATTAATTTGCCTATATTAAAAATTTTGCGTGACATTATATGGTTGTCGAGTCCTTTCAGCACGAAAACGACATCGCTATGTCAAATTTTCTTCACTGAAGATTCGTTTTAGCTGCATTTTACGTTTCCGTTGCACGCCGACGTAATTTTATAGCAGACACCGAAAGCTAAGTAAGGAGAAGCAGGGCAAACGCAGACGCCGGCAACACCCTGCTCCTCAGGTTATCTACTTTCACTGCGCTAGCCCGGCCCCACGTTACCCCTCCACTTCTGCGTGCTCATCGCCCTTGGTCAGCCAATCAGGTAAGAAATATATGTTAAGTTAGGCAATGCTATTCCTTTTGAAAGCAAACATGTGACATCCTACAAAATAGGAGAGCGTTTCAATAGCCTTCTCAAACAATGCTGCGAGTCACCGCCCGATGCTTGCGTTGGCGGTTACGTAAATTGGACATCAGGTGATTAGAAGGAAAACAGATTGGAATAGTTTTACGTTATAGGGTCCCAGCCATCGGCCCGCCTAGACTTTTTACCCAGCGCAGATAGCTTTCTAGATCGGGGCCGCGCGGCCGCGCTCAGCCGCGCCATACATAGCCGCCACGGGAGCAAAACGTCCCCCACTTTCCCTGCGGCCTTGTGCGCGATGGAAGACGGAGCGCTTTTTCCCCGCCTTCCTCCCTTGCGCACGCGAGACTGAGCAACCATTGCTTGCTCACCCTCTCATGCTTTCACTTTACCCATACCATACGGCGCGCAGCCACGATGTTATCGCACTTGGACATTAAACGAAACATCACGTCGACGACGACGGCGGAAATGTGCCTGGAGTGTCCATATATTTGCAATCGCAATAAAATTATGTGGATCCGACTCAGTATGGTAAGCAGAGTAAGCGAAGCTTTCTCTGCTGTTTGCTTTGACTGACGATAGTACGCGGTGATCTTAACAGTGAATGTTTAATTTCTTCAGCATTTAGTGCAACCCGAGAGTGGTGAGTTGGTGTTCTGCGTGCACCTGTTTGTCCGTGTAATACACACAATACCCAGCGAGACGTGCTTGCTTGAGGCATTGTTGTGCGCCGTTTTTCATAACCTTCGAGATTGAGCCACCAGGCTTCTAAGATGAATCTGGCACGCTTCCACTCGCACCGGCAACATACGGCATCCGGCCGCGATGTTATCGCAGTCGGACTTCACACGGAACATCGCGGTGACAGCGAAGGCGACGCGGATGACGTCGGCGTAAATGCGCCTGGAGTGTACATATAACTGCTTTTACAATAAAAAAAAAAAATTGTGTACGGGAAATACCGCTGCCATAAACTATAAGCTTGTTTCCCCACAGTACGACTGAGTTTATGGAGAAACAAACGCATTGTATGTTTTCTTCGTATTTCCAAGCGATTTGGTGCGACTGCATTTAAAAGCCCGGAATCAGGTTAGTCATGTCCGAACGATCGTCAGACCAGTGTTTTGTTGCGCTGCGAGGACATTGTAATAGTCACCTTACGAGAGGAAATATTCCCGACAAAGCGGGGCTCCGAGAAGTATTCTCAAGAGATTACCAATTTGCTCAGCTAAGCAATCGTGTGGCTCACAGCAGGCCCTACAACAATTGACCCGGTGTAGTTCAGCGGTTGCGGCTCCACTTTCTCAAACCTTCACAACCTTACCTTCGCGTATAACGCGCGAGATTTTCGTACACTTAACAGGCACGCATGATTTTAGTTATACTTCCGAACTGAAAAACGAAATCGCGCAGAACCTCCTCTGGGAGTTGCCTAAGTATGCACAAGCATTGTGCTGCTTGCTAATCCCCACGCTGCCCGGTGTCATCATCAATGTTATGAAACTTGATTCGACCAGCATAAACCCTTATAAACCCTCATCGGTCGTTATCAACCTTATCGAACACGATCCGACCCTTACGAACTATTATCGGTCCTTATCAACCTGGATGTCCAGCTAAGCGGTTACAAAACCACCACTACAATTGCTGAGGGAGCATGCAATGTTTATTCATGGTTCGGATGCTTGTTTTGCACTTGTTCTTTGTTGAAACGTGTGCTGTTCTGTGTATTGTATGGGTGATCTGAATGAATGTATGCGCTGTTCGCTTCACTTCGCTGAGCGCTTGTAGCCTCTGCCTTACGTGGTTACGAGCCATTGCATTCGTCTTACGTGACGGACGGAGAAATTTCCCATTTGGTAGGCATAGAAATGCTTATGCATTTAAAACTAAAACGGGATGGTTTATTAAACGAGACGAAGCTGCTGATTTTCGCTGTAACACGGGGACTATCTTTTCCTCTTTATTTCGCTCCGTCACGTGCACTATAGATCATGAGTTTTTCCTTTCAATTTGTTTTTACACTGATAATATTCAAACCTTCGCATTGTCAGCACATTGCACTAAACACACGTAACACACGTAAAAAATTAAGTAAACACCTAACAAGTAACACGTAAACACACGTAACAAGGGCTCTATTTGGCGATGTCCTTTTGTGTCAAAAATTTGCCTAATACTAAATCTGTCTAAGCACCTTATCTTTCTAAATACCAAATGAAACACTTTACCATGCACCGAAACTTGAGAAAAGGGGGGGCGCGCAACCAGGCTTCGCGCTTCGACGGCACTCCGTAAAGCCATTTGCACCGCTCCTTCTTGCAGAATCTAATACCATCATCTTTCCTTATACGTCATGGCGCAAATATGCATCACAGCTGCACATTCGTGTCCATTTTTGACATGGTCCGCAAGCTCTTTCCCATCAATTCCACGGCAAACGAATATTTTTCCCCTGTAGAGATGCTTTGCCGCATAGTAGCCAAACAAAAACGCCCCAGTAAAAAAATTCAGCCAGCGGATTAAAACCAAACTGAACCTACATATATAGAGAGACCTAAAGTATGTGCCACTAGAGTGCAATTAGCGGATGAGTTTTTACTGTGCTGCAAACTACATTTTTAAAATCACCCCATGCATTTTCAATGGGTCTACAAAAGTGCCCCAGGAAAAAATTCCAGCCAGTGGAATTAGACTACACTCGACATATACCGTGAGAACGTTGTCGGGATTTAGTGCCTAAAGTGCAAATCGCGAAAAATGAGCCATTGCTCAGTAATAGATTTTTTTAAAATGCTTCCCATAGAGTTACGCCAACCGCATCGCCCCAGGGTCGGCTTCGCCGCAGTAGTCGATGTCCCAGATTGCTGGACTTGCTCCTATGCATGAAAGCATTACGTAGTTAAGGGTAACCTTTTAGACATTTCGGCATACGTACAATGCAGTGATGAGCGTCTTATAAACACTGATACATGCGTAGGCATAAGTACAACCCTGCTCTTGTAATTTTCGAAACAAAGTTGCACTTAGTACTCTTGTTCTGTTTTATAAGCAGGGACAAACCTGCCTCAGCTAACTGCAATACAGTAAAATACACATCACCGCAGTAACTCAAAGCAGTTGCAAGAGATCTACAGCAGATACTTAAACTAGCTGCAACAGAGTAAAGTCAGCGCTACTATAGTAGCGCTGACTTTACTACAGCTACTCTCCTCCTGAACCGTAAAGCTAGAATACTCTTTGGCTATTACTCTCTCTGGAAGTTGCAGATCACGTATACGCTATAGTTTTTGGACAAGATGTACGCTAAGGAGAGCGCCGTATTTTTGACATGCAATTAATTCACCGAACGAGTAGTCTCTATAACTTTTTGACCTCTTCAGCTTTTATAGTGCAGATCAAACAGCAAGGCACAGCTAACTAGTTCCACCGAGCAGACAGACAGACAGACAACCACCACAATACCTACAATACACAATACACAAT
This sequence comes from Dermacentor silvarum, assembly GCF_013339745.2. Taxonomy (NCBI): domain Eukaryota; kingdom Metazoa; phylum Arthropoda; class Arachnida; order Ixodida; family Ixodidae; genus Dermacentor; species Dermacentor silvarum. Next base: position 155,198,178 of record NC_051156.1, read on the forward strand.
ACCTACAATACACAATATGCAATATACAATACACAAGACATAATACCACAAGACAGATATCCACCGAGCAAGTGAATAAAATCAAGATCATTTCAATTCATTGATGTGAAAGAATATTTAACCTAATCATCCAAGTAAAAGACAACAAGGACGTTAACCTAACGTCCTTGATAAATATATTGGCTTTTCAAAACAGAGAGCTAAAGCTGCTGAAGTTGGCGGGAAAATTTATATATTGGGGAAGCTGCATAATGAATTCAGGTCCATCAGACGCCTAGACATATAATCTTTGTACAAGAGCAGTGCATAGAGATCTGAATGCTTCGGAGTAGGTCTATAAAAATACGTTTTCTAGATAATTATGGAACACATATGACAACGTAGACAGGGCGTTGCTAGGAATTATTCTCATGGGTGGGGGTATAGATGGCGATTTTGTGGAGCTGTTGAAGAAGTTGGATTGGTGCGACAGACTAGAGATATCCAGAATGTCAGACTGCAATATATATAGTAAAATTAAACTGGCTAATTAGGTAAAGTACTGGCTGAACGATTAGGTAGCATTCTATGACGGCAGGCTTTGCGCACAAGCTCGTGACGTATACAGGAGACTGACAAGCACAAGTAAAAACTACGTTTCTATCTACGTGTTTAGTTCGTTTGCAAAAGTCGGCTGTTGTGGTTCGATGAGTCACCGTCTTGTTACAAGGATGATGGTAAAGATAGCAGCATGATCATCACCGCCGCTTGGTCTGGTAGTTTCAATGAGCGTTCGTCGTCGCAGGATGTTGTTCGTCTCTTGGGGGAATGTAGCAGCTTTCCCTGCATAACTTTACAAAAGAATTGTCGGAGCATTACTTGGCTTCCGTAGAGCAAGTCAGCGTAATAGGAAGCGCGTGGACACAGCCACTGTTGTGGCATCGTCGCCACGCTGTGAACATTTAATTGTGACCCCGAAGCCGTCATCACGCTGTCCTCATTCAATAATCGCCATGACGCCTTGTTCATTGGGTCACTATTCTCATGCGATCATACCCAACATTTGCCATTTCATCGTCCGCACTCCACCGTAGTCGCACCGATATTTTCGAAGGTCTCTGTACAAGCTGTCTTCCAAAGAACCCACTTAAAGAACAAGGCATTCTCATTGCTTTCATTTATTGCTTGGTTTTAGCAACGGAAAATATTTCCTTCTTACTGGTTGCCACAGATCATTTGCGCACAACTTAACCCGTCCACCGAGTTGTTTTTTCTTCGAGTAACGTCACCAGATTTCTGACAACGATTGCCACACTAAAAAAATTCGCGCTTCTCACGACGTCGTTTCTAGCATATCCATGTGTGTGGTTCGTTAACATTCATCATCGCGGCTCATAGAATGGCAATTGACGTCATGATAATAGTTAAGCTGTTCCAAGGCTTTGCACAAGCTTCATACCTCGTCATCGACATTTGAACTAGTGGGCGCTGCTATTCCCTATATTACAATGTTCATGTGCTATGTGAACCAACAGTACATTACACTAGCAAACAACAATAATGGCGTTTTGGAATGCATACTGGACATTCTTCTGTCAGCTCAGATTAAAGGGAAATTTTGCCATTATCTTCGATACAACATTTCAGTTTCTTGGAAATGATATTTTTTTTTATTTACACAATACTACACGCAGGAATAAGGGCAAGAAGGAGAGCCGGGTTTACAAAAGATAGTTTTTCAATGCGTTTTTAAATGAAACATAAGATTGCGATGAGATGCGCGTTTAACACAGTCCGGTAAATGACTCCATTCGTGGCTCGTAAGTTGTAAAAAATGATTTCAGAAAGATTTTAGTGCTGGCAAAGTATGGCTCTACTACTTTAGAATAAAAATACGCGACGACTTTTGTGGAGCATGGGTAATATATGTGGCATTTGCTAAACGTGTCTGGTTATGAAACAACCAGTAAAAACATTTCAGCCTGGCGATTTTAGTGCAGCACGTGGAGTGGATCCAGTCCAAGTCGGCCTAACATGACAGAAACTGATGATGATGTTTTGTAAATGTAGCAAATAAGCCATGCAGCCAGGCGCTAAATTCGTTCAAATTTATCAATTTGCTGGTAAATAAACGGATCCCATGCTATAGAAGCCCTATCTAGGGCTGGGCGTACGACGGAACGACAAGCTTGCAGCTTGACAGATGAAGGTGACTTCTTTAGCTTTCTACGTAAAAGCAACGTTTTTATTGCTTTGTTGCATATGTTGTTAATGTTAGTGTCGCATTTAAGGTTACTGTTGATTTTAATACCTAAGTATTTAACAAAGGTAATAGATTCAAGGTTCAGTTTGCCAATGTGGTAAGTATAAAGTAATGGTTTTCGATCAATGTTATTGTCATTCACACTGTTTTGGAAAAGTTTATGTGCATTCCTCTGTCGTCGCACCAGTCGGCGAGTTTACAAAGACTATCCTGGCATGAAGAACTCGGAGAGCAGATTAATGAAACAATCATCAGCAAACGATTTCACCTTGAGATCAGGATCCAAATTTTTAGCCATATCATTATCGAGCACTTTACTGCCTGCCTGCTCATTCGTGCAGTGATTTGTGTCCATTCCATCACAATGAGCGTTTATTTGTGTTTTCGAATAAACTAATTGTATTATTGTCCAGATTCCTGGCACTTACATAATTTAGCACAACGTTTTGTTAGAATCTCACAAATTGTCTCCTGCTACGTACCCCAAGTCCCCTGTCGACCAATGTGACTCTAGGTGAATCACACGCTGTGCTCGATGACTCATTTGTTGGAGTTTTGTTTTGTTTTGCTCGTATTCTCGGCAATTAGCCTGATGGCCCCGGTGATCGGTGCACGCTTCTACTTTACGTTGCACTGTCTGATGACATCTCGTGCAGACGGTAGTTTCACTAGCCACTTACATAATTTAGCGCGACGTTTTGTTAGAATCTCACAAATTGTCTCCTGCTACCACAAGTCCCCTATCGACCAACGTGACTCTAGGTGAATCACATGCTGTGCTCGATGACTCATTTGTTGGAGTTTTGTTTTGTTTTGCTTGTATTCTCGGCTATTAGCCTGATGGCCCCGGTGATCGGTGCACTCTTCTATTTTACGTTGCACTGTCTGACTGACATCTCGTGCAGACAGTAGTTTCACTAGCCACTTACATAATATAGCGCGATGTTTTGTTAGAATCTCACAAATTGTCTCCTGCTACCACAACAAGTCCCCTGTCGACCAACGTGACTCTAGGTGAATCACACGCTGTGCTCGATGACTCATTTGTTGGAGTTTTGTTTTGTTTTGCTTGTATTTTCGGCTATTAGCCTGATGGCCCCGGTGATCGGTGCACGCTTCTATTTTACGTTGCACTGTCTGACTGACATCTCGTGCAGACGGTAGTTTCACTAGCCACTTACATAATTTAGCGCGACGTTTTGTTAGAATCTCACAAATTGTCTCCTGCTACCACAAGTCCCCTATCGACCAACGAATCGACCAACGACTCTAGGTGAATCACATGCTGTGCTCGATGACTCATTTGTTGGAGTTCTGTTTTGTTTTGCTTGTATTCTCGGCTATTAGCCTGATGGCCCCGGTGATCGGTGCACTCTTCTATTTTACGTTGCACTGTCTGACTGACATCTCGTGCAGACGGTAGTTTCACTAGCCACTTACATAATATAGCGCGATGTTTTGTTAGAATCTCACAAATTGTCTCCTGCTACCACAACAAGTCCCCTATCGACCAACGTGACTCTAGGTGAATCACACGCTGTGCTCGATGACTCATTTGTTGGAGTTTTGTTTTGTTTTGCTTGTATTTTCGGCTATTAGCCTGATGGCCCCGGTTATCGGTGCACGCCTCTATTTAACGTTGCACTGTCTGACTGACATCTCTTGCAGACGGTAGTTTCACTAGGCACTTACATAATTTAGCGCGACGTTTTGTTAGAATCTCACGAATTGTCTCCTGCTACCACAACAAGTCCCCTGTCGACCAACGTGACTCTAGGTGAATCACACGCTGTGCTCGATGACTCATTTGTTGGAGTTTTGTTTTGTTTTGCTTGTATTCTTGGCTATTAACCTGATGACCCCGGTGATCGATGCAAGCTTCCAATTTACCTTGCACTGTCTGACTGACATCTCGTGCAGACGGTAGTTTCACTAGCCACGAGCTATAATTGTGTTCTGTTGGGCACTTGATGAACAAACTTTTGTTTTTGCCGTTCGTCTTAGGTGTTTCTATGTTGTTTGTGGGACGCGTTAACTAGGACGTCATGCAAGAAATAAATATGTAGTGAAGTTTTTGACAGTCTACTCCATCAAAATCCTCACTAAAATTGTTTCGTGCTTCGTCGTAGGCTCCAAATGTCACTGCATTCATAGAAACGTACGCGCTACTACACAGGCAACTGCTACTTGGAGTTTGGGATATCTTCGCGGTGTTTTAGCGCTGCTTATCTATCGCACATCGATTGTACTATAACGCATAACGTCTTGTTCTGGTCGTGGCTAAAGAGGTTTGAAATCTCTCCCAGAGTAAAAATGTCCAGGCCTTTGTGAGTTTTAGTCTAGTGCTGTGAATTATATTCAACAACTCATTAAAAATCATCGAAGCTTTAGGGCGTCGGTTTAGTCTTGTGACGTTGTTTGCATTAAGGAGCTGTTTGTTTGTACAGAAAATGATGAAATTTTTCATGTAGCTGATTCATCGTACTTCATGATTCGGCTCATGAGCGGGTGAGTAAAAAATGGTCCACCTTGACTTTATGGACATGATAGTGAATTTCTGACTTCCTTGATGAAAATGACAATGCACATGCTTACTTTTTTATTTACCATACTGCAGCCACATTGTAGGGCTTAGCTGGAGAAAGAGAAAAGTAGAGAACAGCAAAATACCATAAGCTAGGCAATGACAAGCAAACAATCAAAATATACACGTAGAGCAAATTACGTATTCAAAAACTGCTTCCTATGGTGACTAAAAACTAATCTATTTGCAAGGGACGAACAGCACTGGACAACAAATTCGAATGCTCAAATGTATGTGGAAAAAGCTATGCTTTAGCGTCTTAAGAAGATCAAAAAGGGCATTAGGTTCAAAGTATCAAAACTAGAAACACTATGTTCCTTAAAAAATGTGATCTCATTGTTGTCGCAAAAGCCAGAGACGGGGCTAGAGACGGAGTTATAAGAACATAACCTATCAGAGTATATGAGGATTTATTTCATCAGCAAAAATTGTCGGAGGAGAGAGTGTTCTCTCTCGTTCGGCCTAGTTAGAATAGCATTGTACCACTCTTAAACCGCTTGAACAGATGAGGGCTAAGTTGGGGGACACAACATGAAGGTTCATGAAGTGTCCTTCTGCTTCGTCTATATATTTCCAATCGTTTTATATTTGTTTCTATTGTCTGAAGTCGTTCTTTGTTCGAGCAATGTTTCATTTTCTTATTCATCGCAATGACAACATGAAAGTGACTGTTGCACGAACGTTGCTGAAGACGAGGCATGAACGTTCACCACCACCGCAAAATAAGGTGGAATCTGCATGAATTACCCCTTCTTTAAAAAAACAGTCCACGCTTTGACGTGTGGCAGTATCCTATATTTCCCTTTCATGCCTGAATGTGGTGTGGTGACTGAGAATGAGAACCGCGACGCCAAACGTAATAACGCATGAACGCCCCGCCGCGCGCATATCAGCTGATAAAGTGGACCCAGTTACAGCGTACTAGAATTCTAGTACACTGTAGCCCAGTCGTTTATCAAACGCATCTCCAACACGCTGTCGACGTGACGCTGTAAACAAGTTGAAAACTGTGCTGCGCACAGAAGCGGACAGACAGACAGACAGACAGACAGTCAAGAAACTTTATTTTGACCTAAGGGACTACTTTGTCGTTGTCGCGGGCCACACCTGCACTGTGGTCGGAAGACCGTCATCTACAGCCATGTCGCAGGCCCTTTTAACAGCCCGAAGCCGGACTTGAAGGTCGTCGCTCTTGACGGCTAATGAATAATAGCTGCGCATCAGTTCGCTGCCTCACGAAAGGAAGTGAAGCCTAAAAAAAGAATATCAGGAGCCTGGACGTGTTCTATTCGCGTTTAATTCATGTCTTCAGATGCGGCATGAAGTGCCGTACAGTAGCGACATCAACTAACGCAAACACGTCGATCAGGTCGACAATGTTCGGGCTGAAATACAAGTATATTGTCCAAGCAAGCATTCTATCAGCATCGGTGTAGTGTAGAGCAAATGTCAGGGGCAAATGTCAGCAACTTGAAACTGTTTCTCATTTTAAAGTTGTGCGTCACATGCATTTTGGAATCCTGGCGCTCTTAGAGACAATTACCAATGAAAAATCGGCACGCCTTGGAGGTGTGTATAACGCTGGGTATATATCACTTTATATTCATAGATGTTCATGGTTTATGCCGTCCACTCAGTGCCCACCAAGAAAGCTATCACCACGTTATTTTGCTGCTACCACTAAGTAGTCAATACCTTTAGACAGTATTTGAAACTGTGACTTTTACTTTAAAATAATATTTACAATAAACACTTTTTACTGTTTGCTGTAAATGTTATTTTAAAGTAAAAGTCACAGTTTCAAATACATATACAGTTAGAGTCACACTAAAGTCTGAATTTCCCTTTAAGTTGTGAGCTTTAGTACTCATGCGTAGGGATATTCAGCATTCATCAAATTCCCGCTTCCGGAAACGCATCATTATTTTCTGCCTCTCTCTCGAAAAATACTGTGACGGTCCTTGTAAGTCTATTTTTCAAGATGTACTGCATACCCCAATCTGTATTACAGTAAGAATGGTGCACCTATCATTAAGATGAGACAAGCGTAAATATTTTATTTCGCTGTGCGCTATCGCAACCAGCACTCAGTACAAAAAGCAAACAATTCTACAGTAATTCACAGTACTTATGGAACAACGTTTTCCTAAAACTAGGAGATAACTTGGAAAACGATAACTCTTGCTAATTTTCCCGCACCCTTGCACAAGGTACGTCGACATCCCTAACTAAACCGAAATTATTTATTTCTTACGTCACAGGAGCCTTTATCTACACTGAAAATTAGGACTCGCGAACATACTTTGCAATATCACAGGTAATCATCATCGCAAAAAGTGAGGAAGCGAGAGCTTCTTTGAAAAAAAGAAGTGACAAATTCGGATTGTTTGACGGCGAGCTTCACACCCGAGAAGCATGTACAAGCACTTGAACGGTTCATTCACATTGTTTTTGTCTGAAGAAAGCTTGTGATCATTGAAAATGAATGAGACACAAGATACGACCATGACTGCTTTAAAACGAATCATAAACACCAAAGAGAAATGTGTGCCACAATGTAAGCGTAAAAGTACAGACGGTAAAGCAATGCAACATCTTATGTTGGTAGTGTGTTCAAGCTAATATTGTTCTTGGGAAATAATGCACTACGAATTTTGTGCTTAGTACACCTAAATATTTGAACTTGATTGATATGGAATATTTCCTGTCCACTTCTGCGTTTCCTGTTGGTGAATGACAAGCAGTAACAAAATATTCACTCAAATATTTTTCATCGGATCTTTGGTATTTCCAAGTGTAGCATTGCGTTTAAAATATGAATGCTCCCATTCCGCTTGATAATTTGTGGTTATATAGTGCGAAGCATATATTTATGTTTTGTTTTTTACTGCTTATCGGGCAATTGTCGGGAGATTTGGTTCGATTGCATGCTAACAGGCATTGCGAAATTCATGGAGACGTGATCACTGCAACAACAACGCCAACGTGGACTCACTAAATTACAAAAAGCGCAGACAATATATATATATATATATATATATATATATATATATATATATATATATATATATATCATTTGTTTAATTCAAGTAGCAAGTACAGGCAATTTCCCCTATGCGGTCCTTAATTGGGGTCACTGTTTGTTGGTTTCGTACGATATGTTTGGTAACAATCGGGCCCCTTGGTTCCCTTTCTTCTCGTTCACACACACACACACATATATATATATATATATATATATATATATATATATATATATATATATATATATATATCAAGCCCCTCGGTTTCCCCTCTTCTCTCACTTCTTCTATATATATATATATATATATATATATATATATATATATGTGAACGGGAAGAAAGGGAACCAAGGGGCCCGATTGTTACCAAACATATCGTACGAAACCAACAAACAGTGACCCCAATTAAGGACCGCATAGGGGAAATTGCCTGTACTTGCTACTTGAATTAAACAAATGATATATATTGTCTGCGCTTTTTGTAATTTAGTGAGTCCACGTTGGCGTTGTTGCAGTGATCACATATATCAGATATCAAGTCCCTCGGTTTCCCCTCTTCTCTCACTTCTTATATATATATATATATATATATATATATATATATATATATATATAAGCAGTGACAGAAGAGGGGAAGACGAGGGGCTTGATTTTTGTAAAGCATGACAATGTAAAGTTCAAAGAAAGTGAAGCCAGAAGGCATCGGGGTAGTTAGTTTTGGTTTAAATTTACATGTAGAAAATAATAAAGAAAACTGCAATCAAATAAGACGAAAAGATAAGTTGCCCCCAGTAGGAGCCGAACCCACAACCTCCACATTAGGCGTGCGTCGCACTACCAATTGTGCTATGACGACGGCTATGAAATGGTCCGCTAACTAGTGTATTTCTGTTTACCAGATGTAGTCCTGGGATTGTTAGCCAACGCCACTCAGAGCCATGGTGGGCTCATGTGATGATGATGAATGTAGTGTTTTGTGGTGCAATGACCAAGTATGGCCAAAGGGCGCCAGGCCAGTGTTAATGAGTTGGAAGTGAAACAACGCATTAGGAGCTGTGACAGCGCTGCATGTGGCAGGGCTTTAAAAGGGCTAAAAGGCGGTCGCTGTAAATTGCGTACAACCTATTTGTAATAAAGTTATGGCAATCGCTAATGAAGTGTGCTACGGACACGAATGATGTATTGTGAAACAGCCACGATATATTAAAATATGTCAGAGTCGAAAATTTTCAAAAAGCACAACTGCCTTAATAGAGCCCTTGGGACGCCAGGACCTGGAGGGGTGTCTTATACAACGTAGTCACAGTGGCATCCTCTGGAGAGAGTATGCGCTACGAGATTATTGGGCTAGTAACATGCAAGACCACATCGTTCAAGAAGCCTAGGACAGCTTTGGCGTTACAAAGCGGCTCTTCCCCAAGAAACATAGCAATATGGAGAGGGAGACAATAGAGGTAAGTATGCTAGGAGAAAATGTTTCTTTCTCTCTCTTTCGGCTTGCGGAAACTCCAGGAGGACGTGGAGGACACTGAGCTTCTCACCACATCTGCTACAGGTTGGAGGTTCATCACCATTCAATAAAAAATTGTGAGTACCATATATGTGTCCTATTCTGAAACGACAGAACAGGACATCAGTTCGTCGTTTTTTCGTATCAGAGGGCCAGAAACCTAACTACGGCTTAATCAAGTGGAGTTTCTATATATATTTCGGCGTCAAACGGACGTTGCCAGTGGCTTCGCAGTTTTGTTCGCAAAAAAGGCTTGAGATCTTTGGCAGGAATAGTAACGGTAAGAGTAATAGCTTGAGATGTAATTGATCTGGCCATTTTGTCTTCCAGCACATTACCCTCGATGCGTATGTGACCAGGAACCCAGCATTCTGTCACATATGTCTATGAGATGAATCAATATTGCACAAGTATGAATAAAGCTGTATAAAAACAGCATTTTTGTGTTTTTTTAAAGACATTAGTGCCTTTGCGGCACTTAAGGAGTCCGTGAATATTATTGCCTTTTGTAATATCAATTTCCAAATGCGTTTAACTGCAGACAGTATTGCGTAGGCTTCTGCATTAAAAATACTTGCATGAGGGTTCGAAAACGTCTGATTCAGTGACTTTGACGCGTCGGTGTAAGATTCAGAGCAAGAGTACTTCGATTGGAGTTTACGGAAATGCATCAGATTTATTGATGACAATAGCCTTCGTGTATACTTTTGTCAAGATATCTTGCCAGCGCAAGTAATAATGCAAATGCAACCATAGCATATAGTGACGAATAACGCGTTGCTATTCAGGGAACATGTCAGCTTTTTGATGCCGAGAGAGTGCGTATAGGACAAGGACATACATCTATCAGTACAGCTGGTGATGCATCCAGAACAAAGAAAGTGAGTGTCGACTCTCATACATAATTTTCACGCACTACGAATGCATGAACAGGGCCATGCATGCAAATTGCGTGCTGCATCCATTATTGGTTAGAAGCAGCTATGTTATTGGCAGCTATGTTCAAAACGCGTAACCATTGACATAAAAGAAGCAGCGTATAAAACATGTGTTTTACCAGCTTTGGAGTATGCTTGCCCTGTGCGGAATCCGCTTTGTGGTGTACAATTGATTAGCAAAAATCGAATGCGTTGCGGCAAGATATGAAAGGGGGAGATACGGCCGCTTTGCAAGCTTAGCAGCAATGAAAAAAAAAAGAACTTAGTATGATCCGTTTGTTTGAACCACGAAGCAGGTAACGCCTTATGCTGTTTTATTCAATCTCATCTGCTCATCAGAAGGCCCGCATTACGTTTCTTTGTCTTCAAGTCCATCCAGTTAAACGTTTCCAGGTATGACCACTTCAACTATTGTTTTTTTTCTAAGAACCACTGCCTGCAGATGTGGCGTACCGCAACAATGTTGATGTTTGCCAGACGAAATTATGCCCTAATGGCGCTTTAGTTCATGAATGAATAAAGAACAATGCTCAAGTAATCTGTCACACACGCATAAATTTACATTAGTTAGCGTTTATTTCCATGACCATTCCTTACAGCAATTACTTACGGCGTTAAGATCAGAGTGGAGTCGTAACATCTTCGTAATTTTTTTTTATTTCTCTATAAATAATCCCATCACCAGTGAACAGATGAACGCTGAATGTTTTAAAACGAAAGCTTTAGTAACCTATTCGAGGCGAGTTTCGCCCTCGCCAGCAATATGACCTTCATTTGACAGCAGCTGCGCCATAGCCTTGGCAACGCATCACGTGACTCGCCGCGCCGAGCTCCTCCGCCGCCGCGTGCGCTAGCCGCCGCCGCCGGCTTGGCACCAGTGTTGCCAGGTCCGACTAGGCGGCGTAGCCAATAGCTAGAGAAGTTGTAGCCCAAATGTAGCCAAAGACGAAAAACGTGCAAAATATTTCGTAGCCAAATATAGCCATTTTTATTTGCAGTTTTATTCGTGCATACATCTTCAAATTCGACTACGGCAATCCTTTTTTTTGCACAATCCGTCGTAACAAAATGTCCGTGCCGCCGTGACGGTCGTGACGCCCTTGACAATAACAGCGACATCGTGCTTGCACAGAACCCTTTTTGGTTGGGCCCGGAAGCTCTTCAGTTCCTGCGAATCGCAGGAGAGGGCAAGATCAGTGCTTTTATTTTTTGACAGATAGTACTAAGGTATTATGTTTAGTTATTTACAGTAATATTACCTACGAACTCTGCTTTTTAGCTGTCGTGAACGCAAAATAATGTTTAGCATCGTCGAACTCTCACGTCATATCTGCCTACGGCGTAGAAGTTCAGCGGTCCAGCGATCTGTGACCTGCTCACGGCTTCTTTTTTTATGAGCTAGAACAAGTCTTTCGTGCTATGATATCTCGTGTTATTTGTCTCATCCCCCTATCTTGTTCTCTCGTTTTTTTTTCAACTGGCCCGGGTTAGTTGGTACATGCTCTATATACTGTCCATTTACATCAACCTAGCTGCTATCTTAGGTCACTAGCACGGCGAGAACATGATTTAAAATATGGTGTCAGGCAACAGATGCCACTCGCTGTCTGAATCGGTGTAAGCGAAGCTTTAAAAGATTACTGCGCAAACGGCACACCAGTGTAAGAAGCGCGCAGTCGTTTTCGGCGACGAGCACGTTCCGAACGTAACTCGCTCGAAATGGTAAAAGCCGCGACGGCGCACAAAGAGCAAAGGTAAACAACACATTGACAACAGTGGTTATGCTGTAAAAACTGGTTACTGTCAAAAAGCAAACTATGTTGATGTGAATAAAGTTTTAGAATACGGGGCCCCAAAGTTAGGGGCCCCAAAGAGCTTTGGCTGTGTTTAGCCTTGGGGCATAAAAATAATTAAACAAAATATGCCATTTCATGATAAGAAGAGTAATTTAGATTTTCGTGTTTAATTACAATTTAGAACTTATTCTATTAGCAGCAAGCAATTTGTTGCGCTTAGTTTTGAGTAACCAACTTTACGTACCTTCACCCCGCCAAGTCAATCCGTGCTAGGCCTACAAACCATGAAATCGACTGTTGAATTCGCAATCAGTGGCGTCTAATGAATCAATCTTCATTACACATATTAGTTGAGGGAAATCGATAACTGCCAAACACTTCTATAGCTTACGAACTTCACGCGTTACCACGAATCGAGCCCAGTGGGGTGCTAGTTTAGAGCCATCGCTTCGATGGGCGCCGCCATGTTTGTTGACGAAAGCTTTTGGGGTAGCTTTTGGGGCTCCCGCTAAATCGATAAAATAGCGCGCGCGACTCAAAACCCAAACACAGTTTGCGTCCTGTGCATGCGCAGTGTGTTCTACGCTATTTCTTTGGGGTGAGGCCCCTATTCTAAAACTGTAATAATTGCTGAGGTTTTAAGTGCTAAAATCACTATATGATTGGGAGGAATGACGCAGTGGGGGACTCCGGAATAATTTTGGCCACCTCGGGTTCAATAACGTACACCTAAATCTAAGTACACGGGTGTTCCTGCATTTCACCTTGATCGAAATGCGGCCGCCTTGGCCGGGACTCAAACCCGCGCCCTCGAGCCAACAGCGCGACACCTCACAAGCTAAGCTAACATGGCGGGTGAAGTTCATGTGACGTGGTGCACTGATGTCATCGTGGCATTTATGTTTCGATAATATCAGAATGAGTATCTTTATCCGTGGCATTACCGGCAAACCATGCATCTAGAAGTAAAAGCACCAGAACCCACATTTAGCTAGGGGTCTTGCTCCCTTCTTTTTTATACGTTCTCGCATACTTGGCCCACTTCCCCATGTTTGGATTCTCCTCTCGGAGGAGGATCGCTCTTACGTCCAACCTATCGAAATGAATCTCGAATGTAAGCATGAACAAAAGATCATCTAGCAGGAGAAGTAAAATGGCACTAAAGCTTCGCGAGATACGTGGAGTAGGTCGAAAGTTGTTCCCGGCGTGATACTTCACCCAGAATTGAGACATGGGCATGAACACACTGGGGCGTGTCATCCGCTCGGGCTTCCCTTCTTTCATATCGGCGCCACGATCGCCCGACAGCCCCGACCCTATGTTACTGCTCTCCATTCCTGAGCATAGCCATGTTAGTACCGTGTACTGTGAAAAACCCACTACTCCCAGGTTCATCCCGATGCCCGGGGATCTGGTAAATAACGGTCAAGCGGGGTGTAAGTTTATGTGCATGAAGGATCAAAGCCACCGGCTCAGGCAATGGCGCAGAGAGGGATAGGAAGCGGATGGGGTTCATTTCGCGCACGCACACATGCACAGCCACACAGCCGGCTCAGCCAGCTGAAACATAGCCTTCGAGATTTGCTTCTACCCAATCAGAGCCACCTCTGGAGCGTCGATTATGGCGCCACTTATAGCCCAAACAAAGCCAAGTCGCAGATTTTCAGTAGCCCAAATATAGCCACATAGCCAACTCGTCCAAGTCAATGCCAAATTTTTTTTCCTGTAGCCCAATTTGGCTATTTATAGCCAAACCTGGCAACACTGCTTGGCACATGCGCTCTCCGCAGCTGGGTCGTCACCTGGTCACGTGACTCGCCTGGCGCCTGGCTAAGAGGAGTGCCGTGCTCCCCTCGTCAATGCGAGCGTGGTCAGGGATGAGAGGGAGGCCGGGCCATCTTCTCTGAGCATTGCGCGGGAATGCAAATTTTCCTCATGTTATTCACTTGATCGCTGGAACCAGTCAGCTGTGCCTTGCTGTTTGATATGCACTCTAAAATCTGAATGTGTCAAAACGTTATAAAGGTTACTCTTTCGGAGGAACAGGGGCATGTGAAATATACGGCGCTCTTCCTACCGTTTATATGGTCTAACAACGATAGCGTATATGTAATCTGCCACTTTCAGATAGAATAATAGCCACAGGGTATTGTAGCTTTACTGTTCAGGAGGGGAGTAATTGTAGTAGGGCTGATTTTACTCTATTGCACCTAGTTAAAGTAGCTGCTGTAGAGCTCTTGTAACTGCTTTGATTTACTGCAGTGGTGTGTATTTTACTACAGGGTGTTTCATTTTAGCTGCACCAAATTTTTAAAAATTGCCTGTGGCTGATAGCATAATTATAATCCTTGAGCTAAACTACTCGACGAGGCGGCCATTACTTCCACGAGAAATAAAACCGCTTAATTGAGTAATTAGCATGATTACGCTAATTAACTTTTAATTATTTACTTTACGGCACATCTTTCAATCTACGAAATATAGCCGCTGAGTTCGCAAAGCGTATCCACTTGAAACGAATTCTCAGGACTGTGCCAGTTACGAGATATTAATTTTCAAAGTTTCCCACGAAACACATGGGCGTTCCAGTTAACTTTGTGCTTCAATGCATAAAACAGCGTTTTCCTTAAAAATTTAACTGGAACGCCCATACATTTCGTCGGACACTTTAAAATTAATATCTCGAAACTAGTTCAGTCCTGAGAATTCGTTCCAAGTGAACTCAGCTGAATTCGCCTTGCGAACTCAGCGGCTATAACCCGTAGATAGAAAGATGTGCCGTAAAATCATTAATTAAAACGTTAACTAGCGTAATTAAGTGAATTACTCAATTAGCCGTTTTGATTTCTCGTGGACGTAATGGCCGCCTCATCGATTAGTTTAGATCAAGGATTATAACTGTGCTATCTGCCACAGGCAATGTTTAAACATTTGGTGCAGCTAAAATGAAACACCCTGTATATTGCAGCTAGTTGAGGCAGCTTTTTCCCTGCTTATGAAACAGAATAAGTGTATTACCTGAAACATTGTTTCGAAAATTACAGGAGCAGCAACGTTTGCAGGATTGCACTTAAACAAATTTGACATCCCTACACTTGCGTGTTGGGGAACCAGCTTTTCACGAAACAATATTTTACTGGCAGGGACAAAGCTGCAGCAAGCTCAAACATCGTGAAAGAAGCACTGCCACTGCTGAAAAAATAAACTACTATTTATTAGCCCAATCTGTTAAGATATAGCGTGAATAACAACAAGCACACCTAATGAAAGACTTCCACATTTTATTGAACTCTCCGAATTCCAGTGACGTAATTGTACTGAAAAAGTTCGGCAGCATGTTACACTCCTGTAGCAGGTGAATGCGAAAGCTTGCTGCACACTTAGTAATGCAATAAGTTATACGATCGGAGGGGCCCGATTTGTGGCAAAACATAACGAGCCGCAGTGTGAAGTACACGTGTGGCAATTTAGGTCGACCTCCTCAACGACACATGCGAGCACATAATGCACTTCGGAAACGTGCAGCATGCTTGTCGCCAGTGTTACACATGTGCAACTCAGGCCGAACAGATTCACGTTGCATCCTCTCAGCAGGGGAAAGCAGCACTCGCGATCGAACGCCTTGCTCCCGCCGCTTCGCTCGTCGCACGTCGTTTCTCGCTTGGCGAGCAGGCATGGCCGTAGCATACTTCCAAGGCCTACCGCGCAATCCGCTAGGCCTCGGTCGAGCTTACTCCGTCACCGTTTGACTGGCTTCGCAGTCCACTGTCACGACAACCGCCGCCGCCGCAGCCGCGTGACCTCAGCAACGTGCTCCTGTTTTTCTGCCTGCGCGCGCAGCTCATTCTCCTCTCCACACACCACTCGCTCGGAAAAGGTCACGTCTGTTTTTTTTTTTCATTTTTTTTTATACAGCTCGACTAGACTCCACGTTTTTTACAAGGCCATCACGCGACGAGCCAGTCAAGGATTTCGCCTTATAATAACGAACGCCTTATACAAGCTGACGAAGACGCTTGCAGAGAGCGAAAAGTTGGCTTCAATTTGCTTGTGGATCCCCCCCCCCCCCAAAAAAAAAAAAGGCAGCGGTTGGATACCCACTCTGATGTCCAGGAACCTGCAAAAACGACTGAGCAAACAACAAAGCTTCCAAGCAAAGCAGTTCATTTCGCCCATCGCACAATTTATAATGTTATATGAGAGCAGCAAATCTGAGGGAAATTTAATTTTATGAAAAAAGAAACAAGGAGACATGTGAGCCAATTGATCCCTGAAATGAGTATGAGTGCGAGACAGTTGGTACGAATCCATCGGGGGAATAACAGCGCGAGATAAACACGGGAATGGGTCCCCATGTCCTGGTTACTGTGTTCTTCCCTCCTCTATCATTATTTCGCGCTGATTCCTCAAATATATAATAAATGCATTGCATTTTGGGCAACAACAATTAGTGAAAACAGTGAATTTATGAAATAAAACTGAAACTTTGAATAAAGCCCGCCCTGCCCCTCACTACTTGCCAAATGAATGAATCCAGTGCAAATAATATCCGCATAGTTTTTGCGTTATATGTACCTACCAGAACAGGTACAGCAGCGACCTCTGCAACTTATTAGTTCCCGAACTTTGCGGAGAAATTCATTGGCATCCCAGTTACTTTTGTGCTTCAATGTATAAAACGACGTTTTTTTAAGTAAAGCAACTAGAAAACCAATGCATTTCTCTGCTATGTTCGGGAATTAATATCTCGAAACTTGTGTCATCCTGTGAAATAAGCCTTGCGAACTCCACGGCTAGAAAGGGAAAGTTGCAGTATGGGCCATAATATATTTAGTTAGAACTGAATGGGTGAATTTTTGGTAATTATTCAACTATGCATTTGAATTTTTTGTGCATGCCCGCCTCTTCAAGTAGACCAGCTCATGAACTATAATTGCACTATCTGCCAAAGGCAATCGTCTCTGTACGAGCTGCCTTCCGTAGAACCCTGCTGTAACCCCTGAACTTGACGACCAAGCTATTCTATTTAGTGCGCATGTGCGCAATCTTTTCTTGATTTCTATCACGCCTTCCCTCTCCCCTTGACTTTCCTTTATATTCACGAGCATAAATAAACCCGATGTCTTCTGCATGGTACGACCATGTCGTTCACTACTGGAGCGGCGTTGCCGCCGCCCGAAAGCATCGTAACACTGGCGATGAGAATTCCCACCGATACGCAACAGCTGCCGGGTACCAGCCACGAAACGAAGACACCCATCGGCCCAACCGCAGTCATGGCCCTCAAGCTTCCGGATTTCATAGAGGACACAGATAAGTGGCACGCGTATCTCGTAAAAGTCGACGCTTACTTTGAAGCAAACGAGGTTACAGACGACGCCAAGAAGAGGGCCTTGTTGGTGGTAGCGTTAGGATCAAGGAGCGTTGAGATTCTTTGCGGTAGAGTAGCACCGAGAAAACCGAGTTCGCTGAGCTATGAAGAAGTCGTTTCAACATTGAATGAGCACTATGATCCATCACCTAACGAGATATCGGAAAGTTTCAAGTTCTTCCATCGAAACCAACAAGGAGTCTATGCAGGCGTTTATCGTCGAGATTCGTAGGCTAGCCCATAACTGCAACTTCTCTTCGATGTTGCAGCAAATGCTGAGGGGTCGCATCGTTTGCGGAGTGCGGTCGAAAAACTTGCAGAAACAGCTGCTAGCGAAGAAGGACTTGACTCTTGCGGAAGCCGAAGCACTTGCTCTAGCAGCAGAAAGCGCAGAGCTAGGTTCGCAACAGATGGACAGGCAAGGTGATGCCGTCGGTGGGATCAACTTTCAGCGGAAAGGGGAACCCCCAATAATAAGGAATGAGCCGAGCATGTTATCGCACCAATGTTACTGCTGTGGCAGACAGGGGCCATTGCGTGCGACATCAAGCCATTGCGTGCTCGCTGCGACGGCGCCGATGTTACAAATGCGGGCGACAAGGTCACTTGGCGCGAGTATGCTCTCGAACAGTTTCCGCCCATCGAACCTTGGCGATAACCGAATGTTCAGCGGAAAGTGAAGATAGCGGCAGCAATACATTCCAAATTTGGTCAGTAAAAAGTGATGAATGTATGGTTCCGCCCCTACGGAAGCTTGTCACATGGAATGGAATTTCACTGAAGATGATAATCGACACAGGCTCGCCTGTCTACGTGGTGCCCAAAGCAGTATACGAAGCCCATCGTCATAAGTGGCCACCGCTTTGTGAGGCTGCGTTAACCCTGTCATGGTATCTTGGAAAGCTACCAGTGCTTGGCGTTCTGCAAATGCAAGCTTCCTATAAGTCAGTGACAGTTGACTGCAATCTCGTAGTGTTAAACTGCGAAGGTCCTAGCCTTTGCGGCCGTGACTTATTGCAGAAACTTGAGATACAAGGGGCGCCGCTTCTTCACATCGTGTCGCAGTCAGACGAAGTGAAGCTGGAGAGTCAAGGAGCTGCACCCGTGATGGACCGTTATGCTGACCTTTTCACGGACGGCGTGGGACTCATCAAGGGGCCACCCGCACGGCTGCATATAAAGGACGGAGCAACACCAAGGTTCTGTAGGACGTTCTGGCGGGCTAGTTGGTTCATAGCTTTTAGACGTTTAGAAACTGCGCAAGAAAACGAAGACACAAGAAAGAAAACACACACGACACCACGAGCGCAGAAATAGAGCCCAGAGGAGAAGAAATGTACTTCAGTAGGACGTTCTGGCGGTCTAGTTGGTTCATAGCTTTTAGACGTTTATAAACTGCGCAAGAAAACAAAGACACAAGAAAGAAAACACACACGACACCACGAGCGCAGAAATAGAGCCCAGAGGAGAAGAAATGTACTTCAATAGGACGTTCTGGCGGGCTAGTTGGTTCACAGCTTTTAGACGTTTATAAACTGCGCAAGAAAACGAAGACACAAGAAAGAAAACACACACGACACCACGAGCGCAGAAATAGAGCCCAGAGGAGAAGAAATGTACTTCAGTAGGATGTTCTGGCGGGCTAGTTGGCTCATTGCTTTTAGACGGTTATAAACTGCGCAAGAAAACGAAGACACAAGTAAGAAAACACACACGACACCATGAGCGCAGAAATAGAGCCCAGAGGAGAATAAATGTACTTCAGTAGTGTGATTTTTGGAGTGTGATGCGTCACCCTACGGTGTGGGAGCGGCCCTACTACATCGAATTAAAGGACAGTATCAGCCCCTAGAATTCTATCTCGGACGCTTACTGCCGCAGAAAAGAATTATTCACAGATAGAACGGGAGGCATTGGCACCGCAGTCTACGGTGTCACGAGATTCCGAGATTATCTGCTGGGCAGGCAATTCACACTGGTAAGTGACCATCAGCCA
This sequence comes from Dermacentor silvarum, assembly GCF_013339745.2. Classification (NCBI taxonomy): domain Eukaryota; kingdom Metazoa; phylum Arthropoda; class Arachnida; order Ixodida; family Ixodidae; genus Dermacentor; species Dermacentor silvarum. The sequence continues at coordinate 155,217,638 of NC_051156.1, forward strand.
TTGTTGGGACTCCTAAGGGCGGACGGGCTTGTCCGCCGCCACTTGGATCAAGTTCGTAAACGGAGCACAGATGAGACCGCCGCAGCCGTCGACCTGTCGGGGCCTCCGACACCAGGTTCCCCGGTAATGCAGGACCCAAGGGCGGCTGACACATCCGAAAGAATACCAGAAGCGCAACCCCAGGAGCTACGTCGCTCCACGCGATCAAAGAAACCGGTCGTGCGTTTTGTCTACTATAAGGGTGAAGAAATGATGTAACCCCTGAACTTGACGACCAAGCTATTCTATTTATTGCGCATGTGCGCAATCTTTTCTTGATTTTTATCACGCCTTCCCTCTCCCCATGGCATTCCAGATTAAAGAACATGGCATTCTCATTGCTTTGATTTCTTGCTTGGCTTTAGCGACGGAACATCTTTCCTGCGTACTGGTTGCCACAGATCATTTGCGCACAACTTAACCCGCCCACCGGGTTGTTTTTCTTCTAGTAACGTCACCACACTTCTGACGGCGCTTGCCACACTAGAAGTATTCCCGTTTTTCACGACGTCGTTTCTAGGATATGCATATGCGCAGTTTGTTGACCTTCATCATCGCGGCTCATACAATAGCAACTGACGTCACGGTCATATTTTATCAGTTTCAAGGCTTCGCAAAAGCTTTATACCTCGTCGTCGACATCTGAACTACTGGGCGCTGCATTTCCTTATATTACAAGGTTCATGTGCTACGTGAGCCTAAACTTTATCGCACTTCCACATAACAATAATGGCTTTTTCGAACGTATACTGGACATCCTAAAGGCAGCTCAGATTAAAGGGCAATTTTGCATTATCTTCGATACATTTCACTTTCCTGGAGACGACGTTTTTCTTTTATTGACACAATACTGCCGGCAGCAATGTTGCCCAAGCAGGAGAGGGTTTACAAAAGATGGTTTTTCAACACTTCTTCAAATTAAACCTAACATGCGCATTCAATAACACATTCCGGTAAGTGCTTTCATTCTACGCTCTTAAGTGGGAAAAATGATGTCTTAAAGATTTTAGTGCGGGCAAAGCAAGACTGAGCTAGAATAGAATAAAAATACGCGACGACTTGTGCGGAGCATGTACAATATTCGTGGCATTTGCTAAACCTGTCTGGTTAAGGAACAAAGAGTAAATAAATTTCAGCCTGGCGATGTTATGGCACTCGTGGGGTAGATCCAATCAGAGTTGGCCTCACATGCCAGAAACTGATGATGAGCACACACTAGGACTGGGCGCACGATTGAGCGATAAGCTTGCAGCTTGACAAATGAAGGTGACGAAGAAAGAAACATTTTTTGAATGCCTGTTGCATATGTTGCTAATACTGTTGTCCCATTTGAGGTTACTGTTAATTGTAATGCCTAAGTATTTAACAGCGGTAATGGATTCAAAGTTCCGATTGCCATTGTGGTAACTACAAGGTAATGGATTTCGATCAATGTTATTGTCTTTGACACTGTTTTGGAAAAGTTTATTTGCGTTCCTCTGTCGTCGCACCAGTGCGCAGGTTTACAAAGACTACTGTTAGGTGTATCGTGGCATGAAGAACTCCTGACGGCAGAATAAATGACGCATTCATCAGCAAACAATTTCGCCATGACATTAGGATCCAAATTTTGAGCACTAACTTTGCCGAGCACTTAACTGCCTGCTTGCTCATTCGTGTGGCGATATGTGTCCATTACATCGCAATCAGCATTCATTTGTGTTTTGGAAAAAATTATTCTATCTATGTCCAGGCTTCTGGCACTTACATAATTTAGCACGACGTTTTTTTAGAATCTCCCAAACTCTCTTCTACTGCCCCAAGTCCCCTATCAACCAATGGGACTCTAGGTGAATTACACGCTGTGCTCGATGAGTCATCTGCTGGAGTGTTGTTTTGCTTGTATTCTCGGCTATACACACTGATGGCCCCGGTGATCGGTGCACGCTTCCATGCTACGTTACACTGGGCAACTCACATTAGGTGCAGACTGTAGTTCACTAGCCACGAGCAATATTTTGTTGAGTTGAGCTCTGTTGAGTTGAGTTGAGTTGAGTTGATGCACAATCTTTTGCTTTTGTCATTCGTCTTAGTAAATTCTGCCCTCCTGATGTTTCTATATTGTGTATGGGACGCGTTAACAAGCGCGACATACAAAAAATAAAAATGTAGTGATGTTTTTGATAGTCTACTCCATCAAAGTTGTCACCTCAATGCTTTCGTGATTCTTCCTATGCTCCAAATATCACTGCATTCATAAAAACGTGCGCGCTACCACGCAGATCACTGCTACTGAGGATCACTACTTGAAGTTTGGCCTATATTCGCGGTGTATTTAGCGCTTCATTTAAATAGTACATAGCTTGCACTTTAGCGCATAACGTCTTGATCTGTTCGTGACTAAAGAGGTTTGAGATTTGTCTCAGAATAAAGTGATGTCAAGAGCTTTATTGAGTTTTAGTTTCAGCGACTATTTTCAGCGACTCATTTAAAATCATCGAACTTTCCGGGCGTAGGTTTAGTCTTGTGACGTCGTTTGCATTAAAGAGATGTTTGTTTGGAAAAAGAATGATGAAATTCTTCATAAAGCTGATTCATCGTACTTCACAATTCCGCTATGTTCGCGTGAGAAAACAACGGTCGACTTTGACATTATGGAGAAGAGCGTAAATTTCTGATTTTCTTGATGAAAATAAGAAGGCACATGATAATTTTCTTCTTTATCATACTGCAGCCAAATTGTAAGGCTTAACAGATTTAACAGGAGAAGGGCAATAGTAGCGAAAAGCAAAGTAGCATATGCGAGGCAAACACAAACAAACCATCAAAATATGCACGTAGTAGAGCACTGCACGGGCCGATTTTTTCAGCCCGGGCCCGGCCCGGGCCCGTTTTTACGTTGGGCCGCCCGCCCGAGCCCGATCAAAACTTTTATGACGAGACCCGGGCCCGGCCCGGGCCCGGAAATAATCTACGTTACACGCCCGGCCCGGCCCGCCACTCCTTTACCTTAGGCCCGAGCCCGGCCCGAGCCCGACTCGAAACCAGCCCGAACCCGGCCCGAGACCGAAAAATAATGTTTTTTCAGAGTTGAGACACCCGAAAATAGTTCGCTGCACGTTACATGCACACCACCAGAAAGCCCGAGCCCGGCCCGGGCCCGCGTCAAAAAGCACACGCCGTGCCCGAGCCCGGTCCGAGCCCGTGAAAAAACTGTTCTACCCGGCCCGACCCGGCCCACGGGCCGGGCCGGGCTCGGGCTTTCGGGTAAGCCCGAGCCCGTGCAGTGCTCTAGCACGTAGAGCAAATTACATATTCCAAAAGTATTCCCATGATGATAAAAAAACTTATCTATTCGCAAGGAACGAACAGCACCGGACAACAAATGCTAGTGCTCAAATGTATGTGGAAAAATCTATATTTTAACGTCTTAGTGGGATCATAAAGGGCATTGAGTTCAAAGTACCAAACAAGAAATACTATGTTACGTAAAAATGTGATGTGACGGTTGTCGCAAAAGCCAGAGACGGGGCTGGAGACGGAGTATGTTGAAGATTATAACCTATTAGAGTATATGAGAGTTTATTTCATCAGTAAAAATTGACGGAGGCAACTAGTTTTCTCGTTCGGCCTAATTGGAGTAGCGTCGTAACAGTCTTAAAGTGCTTGAACAGATGAGGGATAACTTAGGGGCTGTGGTGATTCGTGGGCCCAGAGACTCAGATACAGGAATCAGTCATAGACAGGATAAACATTTATCCACGCGAGACGGCAACAATTACACTTACGATGAGTTAACAAGACACTGAACTATTTCTATAACGGTCCACACAGTCCATGACTCTCGCAAGTTGTCACAGCCCGTGTCCTCACTGACGATACGATGAGTCTGTAAAAGTCTTCTTAAGATGGTCATTCACAGTACTCGGTGACGATGTCGGAGGCACCTGCGCTTGCAGACGCAGCGCTGTTTGTACGAAGAACTCGTACAGGTGGCCAGCGCACGAGAATAACTGCTCGATCGATAGCACGGCAGGCCCACGCAGTCAGCAACGGGGCTCCGTGGCCACGACCCCAGCAGGCGGTTGTGCCAAACCCTTTCACGTGGCTCATCCGAGCATCGCACTCTCGACCAAGGCCATCTGGTGCCGCTGGGCTCGAACGCTCTTTCACCGCAGAAACAGCACCGACCCGTTCAGTCTGGTCTGCATCTCAGCTCTGGCCGGAACACAGGTTCACCGCAGGATGCACCAGTCTCGTCTCGGCTGGTCTGGTAGCACCCACTCGGTCCGTGCACGCCCTGGCTTGCCTGACAGTGCTAGCTGAGCCATTTGCGTTCCGAAGGCCCCGAACTTCCATACACGTTCGTCTCGAGCTCGCGCCTTCACTTGTTCGTCGTGGCTTCCGTTGGCTTCTTTCAAGATTCAGGTCTTACTAGTTTCTTACTACACTTCCCCCAACTTCAGTACGTTGTACACTCATATCTAGCAGTTCCTGGACGTGAGACACAAGTTTCAACTCAAACTAAGAACACATTACAAGGGACGAATCAACGCATCACGGTCATTTGACAAGAATAAAACCATGTGTGTACAATGGCAATATGTCACAACTGTTCTGTGAATTCCTGGCGACTCATAGCGCCGACATGGTCCACACCGCGAATGTATTTGACGTGAAAGTCATACTCCATAAGGAGTAAACTCCAACGTAGCACCTTGTTATTAAGGTGTTTCGCTGATTGAATGTATGTCAGTGGTTGATGATTGCACAGCAATGTGAACGATCGGCCATACCGAAAAACATGATATTAATTGCCCAAACTACGCCAAGGCCTTCTCTTACGATTCGTCCTGCGGTGAACCAGTGTTATGTGTGGTACATGACCGGAAGAATCCGGGTTTATCGCAATGTCAGTCGGCTGAGCGGTGATATTGCCAGCTGCAATATTTATTGGCTTAGTGGTTTGCGCTCTTCATATTTCTTTAACATATTTATATGAAAGAGCGTGACCCTATTTCTAAGGTTGATAAGGTAATCGATTTCACTGCGTTTCTCGATAACTGGAAACGGACCTTTCCAAGAGAGCACCCGTTCGTTTTTATCGGCTGGTAATAAGACTAACACCCGGTCACCTGGAAAGAGTTCTCGCTTCGTCGCCTTCTGGTCATAACAGCCTTTCTGTAGTTCAGGATTACAAAATCCGGATTCCAGGATTGAAGATTCCAAAGAGCGTCAGGATTCCAAAATGCGTGTGACGCATGACTCTCAAATTAGAATTAGTTTGAAGTTATTGACTTTCGCCCCTGACATTTGCTCTAGAATACATAAATGCTGATAAAATGCTTGCATGGGCCATATACTCGTATTTCAGTCCGAACCTGGTCGACCTGACCGACGTGTTTACGTTAGTTGATGCCGCTACTGTAGGACACCTTATGCCGAATTAGAAGACATGATTACATTCATTCATTCTTTATTAACAACATATTTTATAAAATACGAAAGCGAGAATAAAAAATACGAAAAAATACGTTTACACGCGAATAGAACACATCTAGGCGCCTAATGTTCTTTTTTTTTTTCAGGCTTCACTTCCTTTCGTGAGGCCGAGAATTGATGCGTAGCTATTATTCGTGAGCCTTAACATGTCTATATTGGCATATGCGCTTATTACATTTGGTGTCCGCTTCTTTGGGCAGCACAGTTTTCAACTCGTTTATAGCGTCGCGTCGGTAGTGCGTTGGACACGCGTTTGATAAAACAGTGGGCCGACTTCATCAACTGCTGCGCGCGCGGCGCGGTGTTCATACGCTAGTACGCCTGACGTCGCGGTTCTCATGTCTCCAAGTCACCCCACCAAATTATGGTGTGAAAGGGAAACATACAATACTGCCACACGTCGCAGCGTGGGCTGTTTTAAAAAAAACGCGTGATACGTGCAGATTCCACCTTATTTAGCGGTGCTGGTGAACGTTCTTGCCTCGTCTTCAGAAGCTCTCGTGCCACAGTCCCTTTCATGACGTCATGGAGCTGAATAAGAATGAAAAAGAAAATGAAACATTGCTCGAACAAAGAACCACCTCAGACAATAGAGCCAAATAGCAAACACTAAAAATATGCGTACGAAGACAGTGGACAGATCATGAGCCCTCATATTGTGTCCCTCAACTTAGCCCTCATCTGTTCTAGCGGCTTAAGGCTGTTACAATGTTATTCCAACTAGGCCGAACAAGAACACTGGTCACCTCCGACAATTTTTACTGATGCAATAAATTCTCATATACTCTAATAGGTTATGTTCTTCAACATAACTTCGTCTCTCTTTAAGAAATTATTCTTTCCACTAACGAGCGAAGAATTGAATCATTTACCGGAATGTATTATTCAATGTGCATGTTAGCTTTTCTGAAAAAAAATTTGACAAACCATCTTTTGTAAACCCTCTCTCTTTGGGCAGCATAGCTCCGGCAGTATTGTGTCAATAAACGAAAAACGTCATATCCAGGAAATTGAAATGTCGTATCGAAGATAATGCAAAATTGCCCTTTAATTTGAGCTGCCTCAAGGATGTCCAGTATGCGTTCCAAAAAGCCTTTATTGCTATTTGGAAGTGCGATAAAGTTTTGGTTCACGTAGCACATGAACCTTGTAATATAGGGAAAAGCAACGCCCAGTAGTTCAAATGTCGACGACGAGGTATAAAGCTTGTGCGAAGCCTTGGAACAGCGAAAATATAACCATGACATCAGTTGAGCAGGGATGATAAAGGTCAAGAAACCACGTACATGCATATCCTAGAAACGGCGTCGGGAGAAACGGAAATATTTCTAGTGTGGCAAGCGTTGTCAGAAATGTGGTGACGTTAGTAGAAAAAAAAAATAAGCGGACGGGTTAAATTGTGCGCAAATGGTCTGTGGCAACCAGTACGTACGCAGGAAAAATGTTTTCCTGCTAAAGCCAAGCGAGAAACGAAAGCATTGAGAATGCCATGTTCTTTAATGTGGGTGTATGGAAGGCAGCTTGTACAGAGATGTTCGAAAATGTCGGTGCGATGACGGTGGAGTGAGGACAATGAAATGCCAAACGTTGGGTTTGATGATCGCACGACAATTTCGACACAATGAACAAGGCGTCATGGCGATTATGGAATGCGGATAGCATGATGATAGCTTCGGGGTCACAATTAAATGTTCACAGCGTGGCGACGATGCCACGAGAGTTGCTGCGCACCTGCGCTTCCTATTGCCCTGACTTGCTATACGGAAGCCGGAGATGGCTCCGCCAGTTTTTTTGTAAAATTATGAAGGGCAGAATGCTACATTCCGCAAGAGACGAACAACATGCGTACTGCGATGACGAACGTGCCTTCAAACTACGAGACCGGGTGGCAGTGATGACGATGCTGCTATTTTTTGGCATATTCCATGTAACGAGGCGGTTACCCATCGAACCATGACAGCAGGCTTTTGCAAACTAAGTAAAACCTAGGCAGAAACATAGTTTTTACATGTGCTTCTCATGTCTACTGTATACGTCACTAGCTTGTGCGCGAAAGCCTGCCGTCGTGGAATGCTACAAATTCGCTCAGCCAGTACCTTATCCCAATAACCAGTTTAGTTTTACTATATATATATATATATATATATATATATATATATATATATATATATATATATATTGCCACCTGTAGGTAGTGGGTCGAGGGCGAGAGTGGGTCGAGCCCAAGAGAAGAAAGAAGACCGCGCGTCTCTTCTCGGCTCGAGCCAGCCCCGACGGTCGCGTCTTCCGAGAGTCAGCTGCTCTACGGGTTATTAAACCTTCACGACTACTTCTCGAGGCTCGTGACAAACTGGTGGAGGTGCCGGGTAAGCGTCCTCACGGATGTTGCAGACCCCTCCAAGGATCCGCGCTACGAATCCAGTGCCTGTCGACACTCCCGTGCATCGGGCCAGCCGCAGGATCAGGGGACTGTCCCCAGAAGTCGTCGACTCTACGGTTCCCACCACATCAACCGGTATGACCAGCGCCTCCCTTCAAACCACCCCAACCGGTACGGGAAGCACGATGTCGAACCGTTACACACTTGAGAGCCCATGGATCCCGAAGACGTTTCATGGCACACAGTTCGAAGACTTCGAAGACTGGATGGTCGACTTCGAGCGTGTGGCCTCCGTGAACGAATGGAACGACAGGGAAAAACTCAGACACGTCTACTTCTACCTGGAGGATGGGGCGCGTACGTGGTTTCAGAACCGCGAGGAGCAACTGACGTCGTGGTGCGAGTTTTGTCGTCTGCTTTTGGAGACCTACACCAGTCCTGATCGCCACGAACGAGCGGAACGAGCGATTCAGGCGCGCGTCCAGTTGCCAAACGAAACTGTGACCACGTACGTCGAAGACATGACACGCCTCTTCAGACGAGCGGATCCAAGAATGGCGGCGGAGAAGAAGTTACGTCATCTGATGCGCGGGGTCAAGGAGCAACTCTTTGCTGGCCTCGTGCGGAGCCCTCCGAAGACGGTCGCGGAGTTCTTGTCCGAGGCCGTGACCATGGAAAAGATGCTTCTGCATCGCTCGAGCCTTTATGAGCGGCAAGCGAACAGCATGTCTGCTGCTGACATTTTCACGGCCATAGGAAGCAACGGTGACTGTTTGCGAGAACTCAACCGCTCTGTAGTGCGTGAAGAGTTGGAAAAGGCCGCCGTAACACCGCGGCCTACGGTAAGCTCCATAGCGAGCATTATTAAGGACGAACTGCACGAGGCGCTCCGTGACACCTTGCCTCCTGATAACGCTGCGGCAGTACCTCCTGAATACCCCCGTGCGACCTACGCGGAAGCGCTGAAGCGCGCTGCTTCCTCTCCGCCGCTGTTCGTTCGTGCTCCTCCTACGGTGTCAGTTCAGTCGGCGCAGCCGATACCGTACTACGTCGCTGGGTGTACACCGCCGCCCGTTGTTCATGCCGCTCCATTTGCCCATCGTTCGGAGCAAGCAGTTCACTACGTCGACGACAGACGCCCGCCCCCTCGGAAGTCGGATGTTTGGCGCACACCCGATCATCGGCCTCTGTGCTTCCACTGCGGTGAAGCTGACCACTTGTACCGCCAGTGCCCATAGCGGCGCCTTGGGATTCGCGGCTTTTCCGCATACTCGCCGCCGCCCCGATACGGCCAGCGACCCCGGGACATTGAGGACTACCTCTCTCAGCAGCGCTTGCCACCGCCTGTCAGGCGGCAGTCGCGATCGCCGTCTCCGAGACGATTTACACCTCCGCCCCAGCGGTATTCTCCCGAGCGTTCGACTAGTCCTCGCCGGGAAACTAACTGAGGCGATCTTTGGGGGCGAGGTCGCTGACGGACGAAGCGCTGAAGACCTCCGACGGACGCAGTTACGGAAACATAGCGATCCGACATCACCTGCAGCTGAACGGGACGACCGGCTTTCGCTCGATATACCAGTCACTATTGACGGTTATGCCGTTAGTGCTTTAGTGGACACCAGCGCAGACTACACGATACTAAGCGGTAAAATAGCAACGCAGCTGAAGAAAGTGATCACGCCCTGGCATAACTCGCAGATTCGGACGGCTGGCGGCCACGTCGTTACTCCGCTGGGCGCCTGCACGACTAGAGTTGAGATTCAAGGATCTACATTCGTAGCGAGCTGCCTTGTCTTACGCGAATGCTCCCGCGACGTTATTCTTGGGGTTGACTTCCTGCAGGAGTACGGCGCGATTATCGATCTGCAAGAGCGTCGTCTCACTTTCTCTGCCGAACGAGCAATCGAAGTGCAAGACGGCCAACGGCGCGACGACGTACTTCGTGTTTCTGCAGAGAGTGTAATGCTTCCTCCACGAGCCAGTGTCCTCATCGACGTCACATGCTGTGGCTTACGCGATGGCGAAGCGGTGGCCGAAAGTAACTTGGAACACCTACTGAAGCAAGGTGTTTGTGTGGCTCGCAGTGTTATACAGATTCGTGCTGGTCATTCGCAATTGCTTGTTACCAACTTTAGCTACGAGCACCGACACCTGTTCCGCGGCACTTCGTTAGCGTTTGCAGACGCAGTAGCAAACGTTAACAACTGTTTCACGTCAGAAGTAGTGGAGACCACAGACACGTCTCTGGGCCATCTCGACATCAATTCTGAACTGTCCACCGATAGCCAGACAGCACTGCGCAAGCTCTTGCTTGAATTCAGGACCTGCTTCGCACATTCTTCCAAGGTACGCCAGACTTCCATCACTAAACACAGGATCATCACGTACGAAGACGCACGCCCGATACACCAGCAGCCTTACCGCATGTCGGCAAAAGAACGCGAAGCCATACGTACGCAAGTCCGCGAGATGCTTGACGATGGCGTCATCGAACCTTCCAACAGCCCGTCGGTCGTTCTTGTCAAAAAGAAAGACGGAACGCTACGCTTCTGTGTCGACTACCGCAAGCTCAACAACGTGACTAAAAAGGACGTGTACCCGCTGCCGCGTATCGACGACTCGTTAGATGGACTACGGCGTGACCACTATTTTTCTTCTCTCGATTTAAAAAGCGGGTACTGGCAAATCGAGGTAGACGAACGCGACCGCGAGAAAACAGCCTTTGTGACTCGAGATGGGCTCTATGAATTTCGAGTGCTTCCTTTTGGCTTGTGTTCAATCCCGGCTACTTTCCAGCGAATGATGGACACTGTCCTTACTGGACTGAAGTGGCAGGCCTGTCTTGTGTACCTGGATGATGTGGTCATCTTCTCTGAAACGTTCGAGCAGCATCTTCACCGCCTACGGAGTGTGCTAGAAGCCATCCGATCGGCAGACCTCACACTTAAGCCCAAAAAGTGCCACTTTGGTTACGAAGAGCTCAAGTTCCTCGGGCATGTAGTAAGCGCCAAAGGGGTCCGACCCGATCCAGACAAGCTTGCCGCTGTGGCCGCGTTTCCAACTCCTGCCGATAAGAAGGCCATCCGGCGCTTCCTGGGTTTGTGCGCCTACTATCGCCGGTTTATTAAAGGCTTTTCGAAGATAGCGGAACCCCTGACACGCCTTACAAGAGACGATACGCCATTTGTGTGGCATAATGAGCAACAGGCGGCTTTTGCTGAATTACGACGGCGCCTTCAGTCAGCACCCGTTCTTGCACATTTTGACGATGATTCTGATACTGAGGTGCATAGCGACGCCAGTAGCGTTGGCCTTGGCGCAGTGCTCGTCCAGCTTCAAGATGGAGTGGAAAGAGTTATAGCGTATGCCAGCCGCTCCCTGTCCCGTTCCGAGGCGAATTATTCGACTACGGAGAAAGAGTGCCTTGCGGTCGTGTGGGCGATCATCAAGTTTCGCCCCTATCTCTATGGTCGTCCCTTCAAAGTAGTGACGGACCACCATGCCCTCTGTTGGTTGGCAAGCATGCGCGACCCTTCAGGACGACTGGCACGGTGGAGCTTGCGGCTACAGGAATTTGACATCACCATCATTTATAAGTCCGGCCGTAAGCATGAAGACGCTGACACGCTGTCCCGCGCACCCATTGATCCTGCCAGTCAGGAAACAGAGGATGATGACGTCTTCCTGGGCGCCATTAGTTCGTCGGACTTAGGCAGACGGCAGCGTGACGACGCTGAGATTCGACCGATCATCGATCTTTTAGAGGGTCGCGACACAACCATACCACGCCATCTGTCCCGCTCGCTGACGTCCTTCTGTCTGCGAGATAACGTGCTTTATAAGAAGAATGCTCGTTCGACCAGCCGTGCTTACCTCCTGGTGGTTCCAAGGGACATGCGCGACGACATCCTCTTCGCTTGCCATGATGAACCAACATCTGGTCATTTAGGCTTTTCACGAACACTCGCTAGAGTAAGCGAAATGTACTATTGGCCCGGGCTTTCGGCAAGCGTCAAACAGTACGTTAAAGGCTGTCGTGAACGCCAGCGCCGCAAGACACCATCCGTTAAACTGGCTGGCTTACTTCAGCCAATTGAAGTACCTCACACGCCTTTCGACCAAGTCAGCATGGACATTCTAGGACCGTTTCCTCTTTCTGCCGACGGCAACAAATGGGTGATCGTGGTGACATTATTTAACACGCTATGCTGAGACGGAGTCGATCCCACGAGCCACGGCCTCAGAGGTAGCGCAATTCTTCATGCGCAACATCGTCTTGCGTCACGGTGCTCCCTCCACTGTAATAACTGACAGAGGGACAGCATTCACAGCGCAGATTATGGACGAGGTTTTTGAATTGAGCAACACCAGTCATCGCAAGACGACCGCGTACCATCCGCAAACCAACGGACTTACCGAGCGACTGAATAAGACGGTCACAGACATGCTCGCAATGTACATCGACGTTCAACACAAAACATGGGATCGGATCTTGCCTTACGTGACCTTCGCGTATAACACCGCCGTGCAAGAGACGACGCGCTTCACGCCCTTTCGCCTTCTCCACGGTCGCGAAGTCCAGACGATGCTGGACGCTATGATGCCGTGTCAAGACGCTGACCTATCGACAACTGACGCCGAGGAATTTGCAGGGCGTGCTGAAGAAGCTCGGCAGCTCGCGCGGCTGCATATCGGCCAGCAGCAGCAGGCAGATGCACGACGCTACAACATCCGCCACAGGGACGTGTCCTACAACCCAGGGGACCAAGTTTGGGTGTGGACCCCCGTTCGCCGTCGTGGCCTCTGTGAAAAGCTGCTGAGCCGGTATTTCGGTCTGTATAAGGTGCTCCGCCGCGTCAGTGACGTAAACTACGAAGTAGTTCCGGACACATCATCGCAGACACGGAGTAGGACACAAAGACAACCGAGCTCAGACATAGTTCATGTTGTGCGCATGAAGCCGTACATTGCGCGTCCGTAACTTTTTTTGTTTTCGTTTTTTTTCTCTCATTCCCTTCTTTATTTCTATTTTTTTCATTTATCTTTGGGAGATTGCTTCTTCGTTCATTGACTGTGCCGGCGTGACGGCTACTTTTTCTTGTGTACTTTCGCTTTGCCTGCCTTCTTCTTTGTCTTCTACGCCTATTTTTTTAGCATCGAGGCGATGCTTTTGTTCGAAAGGGGGGATAATGCCACCTGTAGGTAGTGGGTCGAGGGCAAGAGTGGGTCGAGCCCAAGAGAAGAAAGAAGACCGCGCGTCTCTTCTCGGCTCGAGCCAGCCCCGACGGTCGCGTCTTCCGAGAGTCAGCTGCTCTACGGGTTATTAAACCTTCACGACTACTTCTCGAGGCTCGTGACAATATATATATTGTCGCGGTTCAACGCGAACAAGAGACAACAACGGCGGAGCAAGACGGCAGCGGAACAGCCTGTTCAAAAAGACCACCAGAACAACAGACGTCTTCTTCGTCTTCAAGTTCCCCCTGTCCCACTACACGGAGCATGTTAACGCACATATCGTCATCGCAGTCTAAATTTCAACATAGAGCACGCGTCATTTGCTCTCCCTCGAAAAGAGCATCGCCCCGATGCTAAACAATAAGTTCGCTTGGTGAAAACGAAAGTCCCTCGTACAGTCACTCGCTGACGTAGGGCTTCATGCGCACTACGTGCACAAGTTCAGAACGGTGTTGGCGGCGCCTTGTGCAGTAAGGGCTATCTGGAACGACCTCGTATGTGACGTCACTTAGCCGACGGAGCACTTTATAGGGTCCGAAATATCGCCTCAGCAGCTTCTCGGATAGTCCCCGTTTTCGTATAGGCGTCCAGACCCATACTCTGTCACCGGTGTCGTACGTTACAGGCCTATGACGGGCATTATAGCGACCTGCATCGTATTCTTGCTGCAGGTGTATTCGCACGCGTGCGAGTTGCCTCGCTTCTTCTGCACGTTGCGTAAACGATTCGGCATCCATGTCAATGTCGTCAGGTTCGTGTGGTAGCATGGCGTCGAGCATCGTCCTTACTTCGCGTCCGTGGACAAGGCTGAATGGAGTCATCCGTGTAGTTTCTTGTTTAGCCGTGTTATAAGCAAACGTGATATAAGGCAGAATCTCGTCCCAATCTTTGTGCTCAATATTCACGTACATGGAAAGCATGTCTTCTAGTGTTTTGTTCAGGCGCTCTGTTAGTCCGTTTGTTTGTGGATGGTAGGCTGTTGTCTTTCGATGAGTTGTGCCACTGAGCATCAGGACGTGATCTAAAAGCGTGGCTGTGAATGCGGTGCCTCGGTCTGTTATGACGATGGTTGGTGCGCCATGTCTCAGCACAACATTCTCTATGAAAAATCGGGCCACCTCTGCTGCTGTGCCTCTCTGGATAGCTTTTGTTTCGGCGTAGCGAGTAAGATAGTCAGTTGCTACAATAACCCAGCGGTTACCAGTTGTAGAGGTAGGAAGTGGACCCAAGAGGTCCATTCCGATCTGGTCAAATGGCGTTTGCGGTACTTGGACGGGTTGTAGCAAACCGGCTGGTTTCGTTGGAGGTGACTTGCGCCGCTGACAATCTAAGCAGGTCCGAACGTGATGTTTCACGGCAACGGGCAGTCCTGGCCAATAATATCTTTGTCGCACTCTGTTCAGTGTTCGCGTATATCCTAGATGCCCAGAAGTGACTTCGTTGTGGCATGCTTCCAGTACTTCCCTACGAAGAGCAGTAGGAACGACGAGCAAATAGTTTGATCCGCTCGATGAGAAGTTCATTTTGTATAGAACTTTGTTCCTTAAACAAAACGATGGTAATCCTCTTGCGAAAGCTTTAGGTGCTGTCTGAGTTCGTCCGTCCAAGAAATTAATCAGACCAAGCAACTCAGGGTCGTCACGTTGTTGTGCAATGGTAGACGTGTCGAGAAGGCCGAGGAATGCTGTTTCCTCTTCATCGGTCGAAGGAGCTGATTCTATGGGTGACCGAGACAGGCAGTCAGCGTCGGTATGCCGTTTCCCCGACTTGTGCAGGATCGTCATATCAAACTCTTGCAGTTTCAGGCTCCAACGTGCTAATCGCCCGGAAGGATCTTTCAGATTTGTGAGCCAGCACAGTGAATGATGGTCGCTGATAACTTTGAAGTGGCGACCATACAAATAAGGGCGAAATTTTGTAACCGCCCATACCATGGCGAGGCATTCTTTCTCGGTTGTAGAGTAATTTTCTTCTGCGCGTGAGAGCGTTCTGCTTGCATAGGCGATCACTCTTTCTGTGTCCTCCTGGCACTGCACAAGAACAGCTCCGAGACCAACATTGCTGGCATCAGTGTGAAGCATTGTCGGAGCTGTCTCGTCAAAGTGGGCCAGCACAGGGGGCGTTTGTAAACGGTTCCGCAAATCGTTAAATGCAGCTTGCTGTTCGTCGCCCCATACAAACGCAACGTCATCTCTCGTGAGGCGAGTTAACGGCGACGCAATGCGAGCAAAGTTTGCAATAAACCGCCGATAATAGGCGCAGAGGCCCAGAAAGCGTCTGACAGCCTTTTTATCAGAAGGAACAGGGAACTGTGCGACAGCGGCAATTTTTTTGGGATCCGGGCGGACTCCCGCGTGACTGACGACATGGCCAAGAAACTCTAGCTCCGCAAAGCAAAAGTGGCATTTCTCCGGCTTTAGGGTGAGGCCGGCGGACCGTATAGATTGCAGAACCGCTTCAAGCCGTTCAAGGTGCTCTTCAAACGTTGCGGAAAACACTATGATGTCGTCGAGATAGACTAAGCAGGTTTTCCACTTCATCCCCGAAAGCACGGTATCCATAAGCCGTTGAAAAGTAGCAGGTGCAGAGCACAAGCCGAAAGGCAAGACCTTAAATTCGTATAGTCCATCTGGCGTGACAAAAGCGGTTTTCTCGCGGTCTCTCGGGTCTACTTCAATTTGCCAATACCCGCTCTTTAAGTCCACGGAAGAGAAATAACGAGCGTTTCGAAGCCTATCAAGTGAATCGTCTATGCGGGGAAGCGGATACACGTCTTTTTTTGTAACCTGATTTAATTTTCGATAATCCACACAAAAACGCAGGCTGCCGTCCTTCTTCTTGACCAAAACTACAGGCGATGCCCAGGGGCTCTTGGAAGGCTGAATTACATCGTCTTCAATCATCTGGTTTACCTGCTGTTGTATCGCTTCACGTTCTTTTGGGGCCACACGATAAGGGTTTTGGTGAATCGGTCTCAGTTCGTCCTCTGTGATTATGCGGTGCTTGGTTAGGGGCGTCCGACCGACTCTTGACGTCGACGCAAAGCAGTCGTGGAACTCGGCTAGTAGCGCAAGAAGTCGTTCTCGCTCGTGCTGCGGTAAAGTAGAGTTTACGTCAAGCACAGGTGCTGGGTCTTGCGCATGTCCTTCTTCAAGTACTGAAAAGCACCCACGAACATCAGCGACGTCGTCAAAGTAAGCTACAGCCGTGCCCTTTGGTAGGTGCCGTCGCTCGGTGCTAAAATTTGTTAACAACAGGTTCGTGCGCCCATCTGTGATATTTACGATGCCTCGTGCAACGGAGATACCGTGAGTAAATAGCATGGGGGTTACTTGGTCTGCAACTCCTTCACAATCAATTGGTACGTCACATGCCACCGAAACAAGGATACATGACCTAGGTGGGACGACCACGTCGTTTTCGGTTAGACGAAAGGAGTTGCGTTGCGGCGTTAAGCAGGGAAATAAATCAGGGCTCTTGTGAAACGTAACCAAGCGATCCGGAATGTTGATTATGGCGCCGTATTCCCGTAAAAAATCCATGCCTATGATTAAATCTTTACAGCAAGTTGGAAGAACGACGAAAGTTGCCACGAAGGAAGAACCTCCTATGGTGATTCTCGCCGTACAGCTTCCAGCAGGCGTGAGCAGTTGGCCACCCGCAGTCCTTATGTGGGGTCCCATCCAGGGCGTTTTTACTTTCTTAAGGCGAACGGCTAGGCTTTCACTTATTATCGAATAATCGGCACCAGTGTCGACTAGCGCTCGCACTTGCTGTCCGTCAACGGAAACAATAAGATCTGCGCTCACAATTTCGTCGGTATCAGAGTGTGTCGGTTTCACGGCGTCTTGCGGTGGGATTATTGGGGGTTTTTCATCGTCTTGTTGCCGGCCCGCAACCTTACCCCCAGAGGTCGCCGCCGTTAGTTTCCCCGGCGTGGGCTGGGCGACCTCCTTCCCCGGAGGTCAGCAAAGGCACGTCCATTCAGTGAAGATGAATGAGCAGGGGACGGAGAGCGTGACCGTCGGCCAAAATCGGTCTGGTGGTTAGGCGGAGAGTCATCGTTCAGAGTGCGCGCCACCGGAGGACCTTGAAAAGCAGCGTCGTCGCGGCGTGGCATGTAGTCGTCACTGGTGCGTCGACCGTCAGACCAGGACGGAAGAGGTCGAAATGAGGGGTCGCGGTACCAGCAATGGCGGGAAATATGGCCGATGCCTCCGCAGTGATAACAGAGGGGGCGCCTATCAACCGTGCGCCATGCGTCCGTTTTTCGAATTTGCGGGCGCATCGAAGCTTCGTCTTGTGGCGGTGACCAAAATGCAGCGGATGACGGCTGGCGGTAGGACGGGATCGGCACAACAGGTGGGTGTCTGAGAGGTTCCTCTGGTGGTGATGACCAAGGTGTGGGTCTCGGCGGCTGATGTTGCGACCGCATGGGCATAACAGCTGGTTGACGTCGGACAGCGTCGGCATAACTTAGGGGACGCCGCTCGTAACCAGGATCGCCTGCGGAGAACGCTTGCCTGATTTCCTCACGTACGACTTCAGCGACTGACGCCATGGGTGTGCCCATTGCCGGTATCCCGAGCTTCTGAAGTTCCTCGCGAAGAATCTCCCTAATTAGATCACGAAGGGAGTTCTGATTGCTAATGGTCATTGCGGCGGCGTTGATAGGAGTGCTGGTGGGCAAGCGATCGTACTGCCTGCACCTTAGATGGAGTGCGCGTTCAATACCAGTGGCTTCCTTTATAAAATCCGCCACGGTACTCGGTGGATTGCGCACAAGTCCGGCGAACAGTTCTTCTTTTATGCCACGCATAAGGTAGCGTAATTTCTTTTCCTCAGGCATGTGAGGGTCAGCTCTACGACACAGGCGGGCCATGTCCTCGGCAAACATCGCTACAGTTTCGTTGCCTTTCTGAAAACGCAGTTCAATTAGTTGCTGGGCACGGTCCCGTCGATCGACACTCGCGAATGTTTCAATCAGCTGGTGTTGGAAATCATTCCATGTAGCGAAACTGGCTTCGCGGTTTTCAAACCACGTGCGAGCACTACCGTCAAGGGCGAAATACGCGTGGGAGAGCTTTTGTTGAGCAGTCCACCCATTGACCTTGGCAACACGTTCGTACTGGTCAAGCCAGTCTTCAACATCTTCATGTGCGCCACCATGAAAGCGATCGGGAATCAGTGGTTGCAGAAGGGTTACCTGGGACGGACTGTGAGTAGAGCTGTCTTGTGGAACTCGTGGAACCTGTGGCAGGCTGGCGGTTGCCATTGGAAGAGGTAGACAGGGCTCGGACAAGCGTTCTTGTAGGGGGTTGAGCTCGGGGGAAAGGCCTAGCAACCGCCGACTGAAGCGATGCACAGGAGTTGTAATTGCAGATGGGCTGGATGAACGGCTCCCAGGAGGAGTCCGGAGCATCAGGCAGGGTTGTGTACCCAGCACTTCCACCAGTGTCGCGGTTCAACGCGAACAAGAGACAACAACGGCGGAGCAAGACGGCAGCGGAACAGCCTGTTCAAAAAGACCACCAGAACAACAGACGTCTTCTTCGTCTTCAAGTTCCCCCTGTCCCACTACACGGAGCATGTTAACGCACATATCGTCATCGCAGTCTAAATTTCAACATAGAGCACGCGTCAATATTGTAGTCTGGCATTTTGGATATCTCTATTCGGTCGCATCAATACCACTTTCTTAGCAGTTCCAAAATATCGCCATCTATACCACCACATCTGAGAATAATTCCTAGCAACACCCTGTCTACGTTGTCATATGCTCCATAATTATCTAGAAAACTAATTTCTACACTTTATAGACCTACTCTGAAGCATTGATATCTTTTTGTACTGCTTAGTACAAAGATTATATTATCTAAGCATCTGATTCACCTGAATTCATTACGCAGCTTTCTCCTACTTCGACAGCTCTAGCGGTCTCTTTTGAAAAGCCAATCTATATATTACCGACGTTACGATGACATCCTTGTTGCCTTTGACTTGGATGATTAGGTTAAATATTCTTTCACATCAATGAATGGAAATTTTCCTCATATTATTCACTTGATCGGAGGAACCAGTCAGCTGTGTCTTGCTGTTTGATATCCACTCTAAAATCTGAATGTATCAAAACGTTATAAAGGCTACTCTCTCGGAGGAACAGGTGCATGTGAAATATACGGCGCTCTTCCTACCGTTTATATGGTCTAACAACGATAGCGTATATGCAATCTGCCACTATCAGATAGAATAATAGCCACAGAGTATTGAATCTTTACTGTTCACGAGGGGAGTAATTGTAGTAGTGCTGATTTTACTCTATTGCACCTAGTTAAAGTAGCTGCTGTAGAGCTCTTGTAACTGCTTTGATTTACTGCAGTGGTGTGTATTTTACTATATTGCAGCTAGCTGAGGCAGGTTTGTCCCTGCTTATGAAACAGAATAAGTGTATTAACTTAAACGTTGTTTCGAAAATTACAGGAGCAGCAACGTTTGCAGGATTGTACTTAAACAAATTTGACATCCCTACACTTGCGTATTGTGGAACCAGCTTTTCACGGAACAATATTTTACTGGCAGGGACAAAGCTGCAGCAAGCTCAAACATCGTGAAAGAAGCACTGCCACTGCTGAAAAAATAAACTACTATTTATTAGCCAAAGCTGTTAAGATATAGCGTGAATAACAAGCACACATAATGAAAGACTTCCACATTTTATTGAACTCTCCGAATTCCAGTGACGTAATTGTACTGAAAAAGTTCGGCAGCATGTTACACTCCTGTAGCAGGTGAATGCGAAAGCTTGCTGCACACTTAGTAATGCAATAAGTTATACGATCGGAGGGGCCCGATTTGTGGCAAAACATAACGAGCCGCAGTGTGAAGTACACGTGTGGCAATTTAGCTCGACCTCCTCAACGACACATGCGAGCACATAATGCACTTAGGAAACGCGCAGCGTGCTTGTCGCCAGTGTTACACATGTGCAACTCAGGCCGAACAGATTTACGTTGCATCCTCTCAGCAGGGGAAAGCAGCACTCGCGATCGAACGCCTCGCTCCCGCCGCTTCGCTCGTCGTTTCTCGCTTGGCGAGCAGGCAAAGCCGTAGCGTACTTCCGAAGCCTACCGCGCAATCCGCTAGGCCTCGGTCGAGCTTACTCCGTCACCGTTTGACTGGCTTCGCAGTCGACTGTCACCACAACCGCCGCCGCCACGTGACCGCAGCAACGTAACACCTGTGTTTCTGCCTGCGCGCGCAGCTCATTCTACTCTCCACACACCGCTCGCTCGGAAAAGGTCACGTGTGCTTTTTTTGCGCAGCTCTACTAGATTCCGCGTTTTTTTCAAGGCCATCGCGCGACGAGCCAGTCAAGGATTTCGCCTTTTAATAACGAACGCCCTATACAAGCTGACGAAGACGCTTGCAGAGAGCGACAAATTGGCTTCAATTTGCTTGTGGATCCCCCCCCCCCCCCCCAAAAAAAAAAAAGCCAGCGGTTGGATACCCACTTTGATGTCCAGGAACCTCCAAAAACGACTGCAGAGACAACAAAGCTTCCAAGCAGAGAAGTTCATTTCACCCATCCCACAATTTATAATGTAGAATGAGAGCAGCAAATCTGAGGAAAATTTAATTTTATGAAAAAAGAAACAAGGAGACATGCGAGCCAATTGATCCCTGAAATGAGTATGAGTGCAAGACAGTTGGTACGAATCCATTGGGGGAAAAACAGCGCGAGATAAACACGGGCATGGGTCCCTATGTCCTGGTTCCTGTGTTTTTCCCTCCTCTATCATTATTTCGCTGTGATTCCTCAAATATATAATAAATGCATTGCATTTTGCGCAACAACAATTAGTGA
This sequence comes from Dermacentor silvarum, assembly GCF_013339745.2. Classification (NCBI taxonomy): domain Eukaryota; kingdom Metazoa; phylum Arthropoda; class Arachnida; order Ixodida; family Ixodidae; genus Dermacentor; species Dermacentor silvarum. Next base: position 155,238,640 of record NC_051156.1, read on the forward strand.
AAACAGTGAATATATGAAATAAAACTGAAAGTGTGAATAAAGCCCACCCTTCCCCTCACTACTTGCCAAATGAATGAATCCAGTGCAAATAATATCCGCATAGTTTTTGGGTTATATGTTCCTACCAGAACAGGTACAGGAGCGACCTCTGCACCTTATTAGTTCCCGAACTTTGCGGAGAAATTCATTGGCATCCCAGTTACTTTTGTGCTTCAATATATAAAACGACGTTTTTTTAAGTAAAGCAACTAGAAAACCAATGCATTTCTCTGCAATGTTCGGGAATTATTATCTCGAAACTTGTGTCATCCTGTGTAACAAGCCTTGCGAACTCCAGGGCTAGAAAGGGAAAATTGCAGTATGGGCCATAATATATTTAGTTAAAACTGAATGAGTGAATTTTTGGTAATTATTCAACTATGCATTTCAATTTTTTGTGCATGCCCGCCTCTTCAAGTAGACCAACCAGCTCATGAACTATAATTGTACTATCTGCCAAAGGCAATCGTCTCTGTACGAGCCGGTTCCATAGAACCCAGATTAAAGAACATGGTATTCTCATTGCTTTGATTCCTTGCGTGGCTTTAGCGACGGAACATTTTTCCTGCGTACTGGTTGCCACATGTCATTTGCGCACATTTTAACCCGCCCACCGGGTTGTTTTTCTTCTAGTAACGTCACCACACTTCTGACGACGCTTGCCACACTAGAAATATTCCCGTTTTTCACGACGTCGTTTCTAGGATATGCCTATGCGTGGCTTGTTGACCTTCATCATCGCGGCTCATACAATAGCAACTGACGTCACGGTCATATTTTAGCAGTTTCAAGGCTTCGCAAAAGCTTTATACCTCGTCGTCGACATCTGAATTACTGGGCGCTGCATTTCCCTATATTAGAAGGTTCATGTGCTACGTGAACCAAAACTTTATCGCACTTCCATAAAACAATAATGGCTTTTTGGAACATATACTGGACATCCTTCAGGCAGCTCAGATTAAAGGGCAATTTTGCATTATCTTCGATACGACATTTCACTTTCCTGGAGACGACGTTTTTCTTTTATTGACACAATACTGCCGGCAGCAATGCTGCCCAAGCAGGAGAGGGTTTACAAAAGATGGTTTTTCAACACTTCTTCAAATTAAACCTAACATGCGCATTCAATAACACATTCCGGTAAGTGCTTCCATTCTACGCTCGTAAGTGGTAAAAATGATGTCTTAAAGATTTTAGTGCGGGCAAAGCAAGACTGAGCTAGAATAGAATAAAAATACGCGACGACTTGTGCGGAGCATGTACAATATTCGTGGCATTTGCTAAACCTGTCTGGTTAAGGAACAAAGAGTAAATAAATTTCAGCCTGGCGATGTTATGGCACTCGTGGGGTAGATCCAATCAGAGTTGGCCTCACATGCCAGAAACTGATGATGAGCACACACTAGGACTGGGCGCACGATTGAGCGATAAGCTTGCAGCTTGACAAATGAAGGTGACGAAGAAAGAAACATTTTTTGAATGCCTGTTGCATATGTTGCTAATACTGTTGTCCCATTTGAGGTTACTGTTAATTGTAATGCCTAAGTATTTAACAGCGGTAATGGATTCAAAGTTCCGATTGCCATTGTGGTAACTACAAGGTAATGGATTTCGATCAATGTTATTGTCATTGACACTATTTTCCACCTAAGTAGTCTTTCTAAACTTGCGCACCAGTACGCAAGTTTAGAAAGACTACTTAGGTGAATCCTGGCATGAAGAACTCTTGATGGCAGAATAAATGACACATTCATCAGCAAACAATTTCGCCATGACCTTAGGATCCAAATTTTTAGCACTACCTTTGCGGATCACTTAACTGCCTGCTTGCTCATTCGTGCGGCGATATGTGTCCATTACATCCCAGTCAGCTTTCATTTGTGTTTTGGAAAAAATAATTCTATCTATGTCCAGGCTTCTGGCACTTACATAATAAGCACGACGATTTTGTAGAATCTCCCAAACTCTCTTCTACTGCCCCAAGTCCCCTATCAACCAATGGGACTCTAGGTGAATTACACGCTGTGCTCGATGAGTCATCTGATGGAGTTTTGTTTTGCTTGTATTCTCGGCTATACACACTGATGGCCCCGGTGATCGGTGCACGCTTCCATGCTACGTTACACTGGGCGACTCACATTAGGTGCAGACTGTATTTCACTAGCCACGAGCAATATTTTGTTGAGTTGAGCTCTTGATGCACAAGCTTTTGCTTTTGTCATTCGTCTTAGTAAATTCTGCCCTCTTGATGTTTCTATATTGTGTATGGGACGCGTTAACAAGCTCGACATACAAAAAATAAAAATGTAGTGACGTTTTTGATAATCTACTCCATCAAAGTGGCCACCTCAAAGGTTTCGTGATTCTTCGTATGCTCCAATGCTCCAAATATCACTGCATTCATAAAAACGTGCGCGCTACCACGCAGATCACTGCTACTGAGGATCACTACTTGAAGTTTGGCCTATATTGGTGGTGTATTTAGCGCTTCATTTAAATGGTACATCGCTTGCACTTTAGCGCATAACGTCTTGATCTGTTCGTGACTAAAGAGGTTTGAGATTTGTCTCAGAATAAAGTGATGTCAAGAGCTTTATTGAGTTTTAGTTTCAGCGACTATTTTCAGCGACTCATTTAAAATCATCGAACTTTCCGGGCGTAGGTTTAGTCTTGTGACGTCGTTTGCATTAAAGAGATGTTTGTTTGGAAAAAGAATGATGAAATTGTTCATAAAGCTGATTCATCGTACTTCACAATTCCGCTATGTTCGCGTGAGAAAACAACGGTCGCCTTTGACTTTATGGAGAAGAGCGTAAATTTCTGATTTTCTTGATGAAAATAACAAGGCGCATGATATTTTTTTTAATTTATGATACTGCAGCCAAATTGTAAGGTTTAACAGGTTTAACAGTAGAAGGGCAATAGTAGCGAAAAGCAAAATAGCATATGCGAGGCAAACACAAACGCACGCAGAGCAAATTACATATTCCAAAAGTATTCCCAAGATGATTAAAAACTTATCTATTCGCAAGGAACGAACAGCACTGGATAACAAATGCTAGTGCTCAAATGTATGTGGAAAAATCTATATTTTAACGTCTTAGTGGGATCATAAAGGGCATTGAGTTCAAAGTATTAAACAAGAAATACTATGTTCCTTAAAAATGTGATGTGACGGTTGTCGCAAAAGCCAGAGAGGGGGCTAGAGATGGAGTATGTTGAAGTTATAACCTATTAGAGTATATGAGAATTTATTTCATTAGTAAAAATTTACGGAGGCAACTAGTGTTCTCGTTCGGCCTAGTTGGAGTAGCATTGTAACAGTCTTAAAGTGCTTGAACAGATGAGGGCTAAGTTAGGGGCTGTGGTGGTTCGTGGGCCCAGATACTCAGATACAGGAATCAGTCATAGACAGGATAAACATTTATCCACGCGAGACGGCAACAACTACACTTACGATGACTTAACAAGACACTGAACTATTTCTATAACGGTCCACGCCGTCCACGACTCTCGGAAGTTGTCACAGCACGTGTCCTCACTGACGATACGATGAGTCTGTAAAAGTCTTCTTAAGATGGTCATTCACAGTACTCGGTGACGATGTCGGAGGCATCTGCGCTTGTAGACGCAGCGCTGTTTGTACGAAGAACTCGTACAGGTGGCCAGCGCACGAGAAGAACTGCTCGACCGATAGCACGGCAGGCCCACGCGGTCAGCAACGGGGCACCGTGGCCACGACCACAGCAGGCGGTTGTGCCGAACCCTTTCACGTGGCTCATCCGAGCATCGCAATCTCGACCAAGGCCATCTGGTACCGCTGGGCTCGAACGCTCGTTCACCGCAGGAACAGCACCGACCCGTTCAGTCTGGTGTGCATGTCAGCTCTGGCCGGAACACAGGTTCACCGCAGGATGCACCAGTCTCGTCTCGGCTGGTCTGATAGTACCCGCTCGGTCCGTGCACGCCCTGGCCTGCCTGACAGTGCTAGCTGAGCCGTTTGCGTTCCGAAGGCCCCGAACTTCCATACACGTTCGTCTCGAGCTCGCGCCTTCACTTGTTCGTCGTGGCTTCCGTTGGCTTCTTTCAAGATTCAAGTCTTACTAGTTTCTTACTACACTTCCCCCAACTTCAGTACGCTGTACACTCATATCTAGCAGTTCCTGGACGTGAGACACAAGTTTCAACACAAACTAAGAATACATTACAAGGGACGAATCAACGCATCACGGTCATTTGACAAGAATAAAACCGTGTGTGTACAATGGCAATACGTCACAACTGTTCTGTGAATTCCTGGCGACTCATAGCGCGGACATGGTCCACACCGCGAATGTATTTGACGTGAAAGTCATAATCCATAAGGAGTAAACTCCAACTTAGCACCCTGTTATTAAGGTGTTTCGCTGATTGAATGAATGTCGGTGGTTGATGATTGCACAGCAATGTGAACGATCGGCCATACCGAAAAGCATGATATTTCTTAATTGCCCAAACTACGGCAAGGCATTCTCTTACGATTCGTCCTGCGGTGAACCAGTGTTATGTGTGGTACATGACCAGAAGAATCCGGGGTTATCGCAATGTCAGTCGGCTGAGCGGTGATATTGCCATCTGCAATATTTATTGGCTTAGTGGTTTGCGCTCTTCATATTTCTTTAACATATTTATATGAAAGAGCGTGACCCTATTTCCAAGGTTGATAAGGTAATCGATTTCACTACGTTTCTCGATAATTGGAAACGGACCTTTCCAAGAGAGCACCCGTTCGTTTTTATCGGCTGGGAATAAGACTAACACCCGGTCATCTGGAAAGAGTTCTCGCTTCTTCGCCTTCTGGTCATAACAGCCCTTTCTGTAGTTTTCCCGCCTTCTCCAATTCTTCGTGTGCAAGTGCACATGTGCGTTGCAGACGTCGCCGAAGCTCCATCATATAGGTATATGTCGTCTTTTTTTCTTCGGCTAGGCGAGCGTTTCTCCACAACTCCTTGATAACAGCCATGGTCCCTTGAATATGTCGGCCATATATCAACTCAAACGGAGAAAACCCAGTGCTACATGGCGGAAGCTCTCTATAGGCAAACTGTAGTGGTCCAAGGTAGTGGTCCCAGCTTATTCGACGCTCTTGACCCACGCACCTTATCATGCGTTTTAACGTGCCGATAAAGCGTTCGACCAGACCATTAGCCATTGAATGGTAGGGCGTAGTAGGCAGTTGTTTCAACGACAATAGTCGACTAAACTCTTTCATGACTGTCGACATGAAAGAGCCGCGATCACTGATGATGTGTCTTGCCAACGCGGCAAAACATTTCTAGGAGGCACTCTTGAATCTGCCTCGATTCAATTCCATCAGGGGTATCGCGTTGCAAAATCTGCCATATTCAGTATATAACTGATTCCTTTTGTCAGAGGTTGGGGACAATGGACCGATGTCAATACCAACTCTCGAGGACGTTATGTCGATGATAGGCATGGTGCCCAAGGAACGCGTCCCACCAGGTAACGAGGAACGGTCCGTTGACATAGGTCACAAGACTTCAAGCACCGATTCGTGTCGGACTTAACACCGGGCCAGAACTCTCTGGTTACCCTGTTTATTGTTTTCGTGATGCCCTGGTGACCGGCTAGGATGCCTTCATGTGCTAATTTCAGCGCTATTTCTCGCAGTTGTGGCACCACGAGTTGCTCCAGTTCCTTCTGTTAAGGTAATTTGCTTCTTTCAGAATAGTGTCCTGTCACGAAGGAAGAACACTGCTTCCCGATGGTTCGACACGATTCTCTTACCAACAGCCTCGAAACAATTTCGCAGCGTTTCATCGTCTGCCTCATATTACAGCGAAGCTGTTAAGGGCTCAGTCTCCTATGGTCGTGTCCTTGTGTAGGAAAAAAAACTCTCATTGGCCGTATGCTGTATGTGCGAGTAAAATGTGCGCGAGGGACGCGCGCGTTCACGGGGAGCGAACGCACGGCGGAGAGCAAACGCGACTGCCTGGGTCGCGCGAAAGGCCGTGGGGTGACGGGAGGGAGGGAGGGAGGGAGGGAAGGGAGGCGACGTTTAGCTGCGGCACCAAATGCGTATCTTGCGACCGGGCGCAAGAGGAACTGACAACTGAATCACCCGCGCCAAGGAATAAAGCGGGAAGGCAGAGCGGGAGGGGGGAGTGCGGCTTTTGTTCTGCGACTAACTTAACAGCGTACTTGTACTTTGCGCGGCGACGGGCGGTCGCGCGCACCGTATCTTGAAAGCGATATGCAACATGGCTCCTACCTTTGTATGCGCTGTGCTTTCGCAGCTCAGTTTCCGTTGAAGCGATAGGCCGCATGAACCATCGCTGGCTGCTGCTGGCGCGCTTGCTCACGCCAGAGTTTTGACAGCGGTTGTGTGCGGTCATGAAGTGTGATCTATTTGTTTCGCACTTCTAATACTTCAGTGTAAGAAGATTTAGCATAAAGGGCATGCGCTGCCAGTGTTTTGATTGATGACATTTGTTTATGGGCTGTCATTCTCAAATTTCTGAGGAGGTCTATATTTTGACATGTAGCAGCAGCAGCAACACTCAAAACTGTTGTCAGTGGCGGCGGCGTTGGCTGCGTTTTGCCCGCGTTCGCACCGAACGCGCGTGGCTTTAGTGACGTGTTGATAAACAACGTGCCAACCTTTGCCGTACACCCTATGGCGGTATACCGTAGCGACCATGAGGTCATGGTCCCTGTGGTCACTAAATAAATGAAAACCACCGGACCATATATATTTCTCATTCCTAAATAGTTTAAGTAACCAATTACACCATCACATTTTAATAGCCACAAATGGAAATACATAACTCCCGCCATAGTACAGCTTCACTGATTTTCCATCTCCACCCATCTCCACCCCAGTGGAAGGGCTGGCAGTTTTTTTTTTTAAAGACGATAGTCTTTCTTGGGGAACTTAAACGCTGAAAATTTGGTCTGTCTGTCTGTCTGTCTGTCTGTTTGCCTGTCTGTCACCTGATTCAGCCACCCGGCCAAAGTTGGACCACTTGCTTACCGCCCGCACTGCTTAAACTGGTATGGCTGTTCATACTTGTGAACGTTATCGATCACAAAGTAAATATTACGCATATCTGAAGCGCAACATCACTAGGTAAGTATTAGGAGGTGTGTTCCTTTAATAGAAAATACATAGATACGTAACTCTAAAGACCCTAGTTTTTTAAGCTGCCCTGAAAATGCCATGCTATGCGCGCCGACGAACGATGTTCCCCGACTGCGCGCCGACGAGCGCCCTCTGCCATGGAGGAAGGAAACCCTCTGCACAAGCTCATGTTTCCCGATGTATTGCCAGATGGCGTCCATGTCTAACGCAGCGCCTCCTCAATTTTATCAATGCCAGCCAGATGCAGCCGATTCAACATAAAGGAAGTGCTGTCTGAGGCAGGGCAAAACATAAATGGCCGCTTGATGAAATAATGCGGTAAAATGAAATCTGTTCAAAAAAAACCTTCATGCCAGGACGGAAATGGTACTAGAACAGCATCATGGGTGGCGGCGGATCAGACCAGCACTCATGTAGTACGGCCGGCAGAAGACTATCGTCTTTCGACGACATTTGCAGCGAAGCACGCAGATACGCGCCAAATTTTTTTTTTTAAGCGTCTCGCTTCCTACAGGAAAAGCAGGCAGTGCTATCACAGGTAAGGTTGTACCTTCTACGGCCTTTGTTCCCGCGGCTCCTCCGCATTTTATCTCTGGTTCGGAGATCGTTTTTAAGGTGTCATCTTATAGCAACTCCTTGGGTTTTGCTTGGGAGGCCTTACGATCACCGGATACTCTCTGTGCACCGTTATCACGATCTTCTTTGCTGCAGTTCATTCTCTGCCTTTGCGCGGTTTTCATGCGAGCATTGAAGTGAAGTTGTGACTCAGTGAGAGGTAACGTATCCGGTAATGCCGCGCCTTTGATGTTTCCCAAAATCACATCACACAGCGGGTCTGCCATAGATTTCACTAGTACCTCACCTACAAAAAAGGGGCTCCGCAAAAATACTTTGGCTTCTGGGAGGTACCACACGCTATGATCCAGTAAATACACTTGGCTTGCTGTTCCCGTAAATTTCTCCATATGAAGTAAGGCTTGTCGCACCGACAAGCGTAGCCGGTGTCCCGCAGCACTCTAACTGGGCTCTTTTCAGAAAACCTTTGGCAACGGGCAAATCCCCGTTTCCACCAGCTGCAACACCTCGTCTCGCCATAGTGTTCACAATGGGAATCGTCCCTCCATCTTGTAGAACCACGTAACCCTCGTTCTCCGTTGAGCTTGCATCTGTTTTGACTACATAGGCCATACACGATGTTTCCCCCTTGTCCACCATTCCGTCGGAAAACTTCTCACGGCTATGACGCAGCTTGTCGTAATTTCGGTCATGCGAAGAAAAACCTCTTCTAGTCCGCGAACAGCAGTCAGCGGCTCTATGACCTTTGTTGTCCCACAGGAAACAGTATTTAGTGGTCTTCTGTGCTTTCCTCGCCGGATCCGACTTCGACGCTGACGGCCCTTCTTCCTCGGGGATACGTTCTTTACTCAGATTCCAGAGCGCGTGCGCTTCCATAAAGCTGTAAGCGGTCTCACACAGCGAACTCAGTGTCTTGCAGTTTCTTTCCTTGAGAAAGATTCTGAGTGCTGGGGAACAGCCTTTCATAAACTGCTCACATATGATTCTCTCACGCTAGAATAGTTTCCCTCCGTCTTGCCCATTTGGCAAGACGGAGGGAAACTATTTGTTTGGCCGACAGTCTAAGCAGCCAGAAAGTCTTGAAGCATGCTGCAGGCCGGACTCGTTGTCTTCTGGCTTGGCTTGGCGAAATGTCTCCCAAAAACCTTCTGCGGTGTACCGGAACCACTGCAGCAGTGTGGCTCTTAACTGATCATAATTCAGTACAGCTGTCGTATCTAACCGGCCTATCACGGTTAGCGCCTCTCCAGTCATGCATAACCTCAGTGTAAATGCTGACTTCTCACGGGGCCACCCTTGACACGTCGCCACCCGTTCGATGGTCAGTGCTGGGATCTGCTATAATGTTTCTCCGCGTGGCTTCACCCACATGCCAGACTAACGCGAGATCGGGCGTGGTATCATCGCATGCCGACGTGCCAAGTGCCATTGGGTTTGTTGGATCTGTGACTAAAGTCTAGCCTAGCTCGGTCGTGTCTTGCCAGAGCTGCGGCACGCCATGCTGGGAGCGTTGAAGTCACCTCCTACAATTAGTGGGTTGTCCCTCCCCACAGCGGCCGCCTTTATAAGGAGTGCGGGAAAACGCTGCTGCAAGTTCGACGGACTACTATAGACGTTTAGGATAAATATGCAGCTATGGCGAGCCATCGGCATTTAATCGACAAAATCGAAGTGGCACAAGGCAGGCAGCCCCACGCTCCGCGCGCTCGAGCCAGAGCTCGAGCAAGGAGAGATCGGGCCAGAGCGTTCAGGGATTTCGTCTGTGCTCGACCGACGATGAAATAAATATGTGGAAGATCGTAAACCACACGTCTTCCCACAAGCGGCGACCCGGACCCTGGCACCGGGCACGGCACAGCGCCGGCCACGGCATAACACAAGTGCGTTTACTTGGCCGACGACAACACTCCATTCTCGCCAAGAGATCGCGCCTTTGCAACTCGGCTCTCCCGCTGGAGAGCAGATCTATGATGAGCTATCGGCGTTAACCTGGCGACAACGAAGTGGCGCCAACACACGCAGCTCACCGCGCTCGAGCCAGAGCTCTAGGAAGGAGGAAATATCGGGCCAGAGCGTGCAGTGATTGCGTGAGTGCTCGAATGACGATGAAATAAACATATGGGAGACCGTAAACCAGACGGCTTCGCACATTGCCTTTCCTGCACCGTTCTTGGAGCAGCACAACCAGTACGTGTTCGATCTTGAATCTCTTGATTTCGTGTGTGATTGCTGTGCATCGCTTTTGGACAAGGGTGATCATCCCTAGCCGTGTGACTGTCAAAAACTCTTGGTATCCAGAGATTATCCCCGTGGTATTGAGTGTCTCCTGCAGTTGGATGACTCCCGGCTTGCGCTCCCTCGTCCTAATATGCTGCTGCAGAACTGCCTTCTTGTTAACAGAACCCCGGCAGTTCCACTGCCACATGATGAGATATTTGTTACTGACAGGGACCATGATGGTTGTTTAGAGGACCGGAGGCCTGCCCACCGTCCATGTGTCTTAGGAATTCAGTTTCAGCGTATTGTGGCTTCTGTTGTACCATCTGCAGATGCTGCTGCTAGCTGGCAGCCATGAGGCTTTTAACGTTGCACTCGATGGTGGTAACTTTGCTCACAAAACTGCTAATGGCTGTTTAAGATTCATGATCTTCTCCTGCATCACCACGATCTTGTATTTGATCTCAGATCTAACTTGACCCACGATGCTGCCCCTTCTGAGGGTAGCTGAGCACGATTTTTAGATGCGGGAGTGCATGCTTCACTCATCGAAGTATTTGCACACTCATTCGTGGGCCGGACGTTAAGAACTGTGCCCGTTCCTTTTTACAGCGAAGCTGTATACCTCTTCCAGCCAAGGAAATCTTCGTGATGTTGGCGTAAGCAAAAAGCCGGCAGATCTGACGCCCTGTCGCAATCGATGTTATGCGAAGCAGTGTGCGGGGAGCCTGCCAAGTTAACGTAACGATCATGAGAGCACCAAGACCTAGGCGGCTCTTTCATGACCTACACGACACGCATGTCATGACATTCATGTCATGAATCCTGAGGAGTCTCCTTAGCAACACCTAAGAGACCTTTATGCGAAAGCCTTAGTCATGCTAATGGCTATAATTTCGAGCATCATGCTTTAGTGTTTCATTCACTTACTACCCACGTCCGAATCCATTCCTATAGTTTTTGAATGTTGATCTTTTTTGATGAGTCATTGCCATTTTTGCTCAATCATGGTCATGACTATGAATTCTACCATCATCCTTTATTGTTTCCTTCACTTAGTTCAAACCTCCGAACCCATTTCAGTGGTTTATGAGTGTTATTTTTTTCGCTTAGTCATTGTCATTTTTGCTGAGTCATGCTCATGAATATGACTTTCAGAAGCATCCTTTAGTGTTTCCTTCACGTAGTACCCACGTCCGAACACATTTCAGTGGTTTTTGGAACTTCCGTAATTCTGTACAATATATAAGGGTTTCGACATACAATTTTTGAAATTACAGATATGAAAGGAAACAAGAAAGAGCACACAAAAATCAATAAATAAGTCAACCACCGTTATCTAGCAATGTTGTAAATAATCTGCCACGTTAAGGCTACCGTAGGTTTAAGTTGTGCGTTATGACCTAAGGAATAGATTCATGTCTTTTTTGTAAAGTATTTTACTTGGGAATTCGTGAATTAGCGTTTCTATACCTTTGTTGTAATTCAAGAAAGTTATAATGGTATGTTCAAAAGTCTGAAACCCATAGTTAGTTCTAACCTCAGGAGTTCTGCGAGAGACATATCGGAGTTCATAAACAAAATCAGGCCGTGCAACTTAACAAAAGCTAAGGTTAGGTTTGCTGTGGATGAAGCAATGAGCCTCTATTGCCTGTCGGAGTGTTATTAACTGATATATGTTAAGAGGTTCCAGTGGTCGCCAGTATTCTCGTGTACTCGAAGTGTAGGGAATATGAACGATTGCTGTAATTGCCGTTTTGTAAGATAAATAAGGTGATTAGGTTTGTAAATGTTGTTCTACCCCATACAAATAAGCAGTAACGGAGAAGTGACTGGATAAGGGTAAAATATAGTTGTTTATTTAGCCAGGGTTGACAAAAGAAGCCTTAATATATGCATCAATCTGACTGAGCATATTATTTTGGAACGCAAGTAATTAATATACCCAGTCCAGGTTAACTGCTCACTGAAGACTACTCCAAGAAAACGTGTTGACCTCACGCATTCAATGTTCTCCCCTCTGAAACTGAGGACAGGCTCCAAGGTTGCAATTTTATTTTTAGGTTTAAACACTAACTTTTTTTTACATTTACCTGAAGCTCATTGGCATTTACCCATTATGATAGCTCAGACAAATACTTGTTTGCATTTGCTATAGTGTTCAAGAAGTCATCACCGGAGACAAAATTGGAAGGACGCTTAAGCTTCGCTTTTAAGAGTGGAACGCGATGGCATTCAAAGATTCCTGACTGCTACTCATGGTTCTCGACGACTGCAGCCTATGCAACTGTAATGGTTACTGGCAAACACTGGTGGCGAAGGAAGGGAGAAACTTTATTGAAGACCAGCACTAAGGCCTAGTAAAGAAAAGCGCTTGCTCCGCTAAGGCCCGCTGGTGATCCGCCGAGTCCGAGTGAAGCCAAGCACTCCAGGAAGGAGGGGGAAGGTAAGTGAAATAAGGAGAGGTAATGGCAGTGTTACTTAAGTACAGGATGTGTTCTATGTCTCCGGACAGTTGGGTCAGTGAGCTGTGCTACGCCATTTGAAGTTGCAGAGCATGAGTGGGGTGAGAAAAGTGTTAGTCTGAACTTTGTGAAGGACCTGTACTTAATCCGTGTTTAGTAAAGGGTGAGCGTGGAGTAAAATACTGCGGTTTTCCCTGATGTTCTTGTAGTATTCAGCTATTTGCTTTTTACGTGGCGGCGTCTTCCACTGTCGTTGGATTTGGCCAAGGAATCGAGGGCGCCCGGAGGTTAATTTCGCGGGCACGTTGATGTACCCACTCATTTCCCTCGATCCCAGCATAACCAGGTACCCAACGCAGGATAATTGTAATGTTCGGGATACGGTTACAGGATTCTATTAGAATGTCATGTAGGTGGTTTTCCAGTAGTCGGCGTTGTATGTTGCAAATGGCATTGTATGTTGCCAATGCCGCACGTATGGCGGCGAACGCTATGCACGTAGGCGAGCTTTCTGGTGGAAACGTGGCCTCTTACGTGGGCCGATCCCGGAGATAGTGCACAACGGCGCCAAATAAATTACATCATTTTCAGGTTTGCGTATTTGTTTCGCACTTTTAATATTTCAGTCTAAAATATTTAACATAAAAGCCATGCGCTGTGGGTGTTTTGTTTCATGACATTTGTTTGTGGATTGTCATTCTCAAAATTCCCAGGAATAGCTTTGCCAAGAATGCGAGACAAGGTATAAGGAACATTAAAGATAGAATAATGTGGCATACCTAAAGGTGGTTGGGCATGATTTTCTCGCCCGCGGGCCCCAATGCCGATGCCGACGCCGGATTTTCTGCGACACGGGGCCCTAAACGCTATCGTGTTAAAATATGTTAGTGTCACCTGTATACAGAACTATGCCAGCTGAACTAGATACATTGATAATATCATTAATATAAACTATGAAAAGTAAATGCCCTAAAATGAAACCTCGTGGAACACCTGTGCATATTGTGCCAAAAGCAGATGGAATACCGTTTACAACTGTGCACTTTATTCTTGACGATATGTAGCTACGAATACGCTCCAGAGCAATACCTCGTTGCATAAAACGGTAATTTGCGTAATAATATTTGATGTTTAATAAAATCGAACGCTTTTTTCTAGAAATAACCCAAGTCTAATAAACTTATTTTCAATGTTACTAATAATTTTCTTTTATTTTGACAAGTGCCATTTCAGTGCAATTTTCTTACATGAAACCATACTCATCAATTATTATTGCTGATGTTTAATTGAGGTAAGATGTTAATCGGCTTTTGATAACATTTCCTGCAATTTAAAAAAACTAGATAAAACTGAAATTGGGCGGTAATTATTAAGAACGTCATGACTCCTGCCTTTGTGATTGACACACACCCTTGGTGTTTTTAACTGTTGCGGAAATATTCCTTTTTCCAACATTAGGTTACATATGTGCACCAGGACAGGTGCAACTGCATCAGTTATAGTTTTCACTGCTTCCGCTTTAATATAGTTAGTTCTAGTAGAAGAAATTATTCTTAGTTATGGCACGTACTTCAGTATCTGATAAGGCGTCATCGGCTCGAGATAGAGTGAACTTACCGAACAATTAAGCAGATAGTAAGCAGGGTCAGGACCGTTAGAGGTGACATTGTTATTAGCACATACAGTTAGAAAGTAAGCATTCAATTTATTTGACAAAGAGGCACCACTGTAAACCTTTCCATCGATCTTGATCTCGTTTGGTGTTGATGGATTGGATTTCGACCGCAATTTATTGAAAACTTTCCATATTTTCTCCGGGATATGTTTCTCAAAAATATGTCGGTATAATAATCTTGCTTAGCTTTCTTCAAGTCAAACTTAGTTTATTTCTCATTATTTTGAAAGTATGAGGTTAGTTTAAATCTCTACTTATTAAAAACTTGGCGAAAAGTTTGTTTTTGTAAACAATTATCTTGTAGAGTTTCATATTTATACAGCGCTTCTTCGACCTTTTGTGTTTTGTACGACGAGTCAGTGGGAAAGCAATTGCGTATATCGCAATTTTTTCAGGAGTATATCGAACAAAGGCTGGGATTTGTTTCATTGTATATTTCATACCAGTCCAACTAAAGGGCTAATTCGCAAAAACGGATCAATGTTACCTCATTAAATTGTCTCTAACAAGAATGTTGTGTTGAATTATTTAACTCATGTTTATGAATAGGTGGGATATCAAAAAATGGAATATGGTCACTGAGATCAGAAGCTAGTACACCAGAAATAACATCAGAGCATAGGAAATCCGTGAAATACAAGTCAATACTAGTTTCACGATTTTCAGTTATTCTTGTCGGTGCCGTAATTACAATCTCACAATTATACGTTGAGAAAATATCAGACACGTTTCTAGACGCCACACTACCTGATTTCATCTTTTAGGGGAGAGGCCTGTAAATTAAAACTTTAATTATACCATTTTATTTAAGAACAAAACTGCGTAGTCAACGTGTACCGTAGAGAAGTCTTCAAGATAAGTATATCCTATACCATTACGAAAGTGAAGTAAGATACCTCCTCCTTTACTATTTCTTCTCCGATGTGATAAGTTGGAATATCCATCTAGTGATACAGCGTCGTGGCAATTCGTGAACCACGTCTGCGTAAACGGCAGAACATCAAATTTATAATCTAAGATGCTGAGATAAACACTAATGTCATCAGATTTGTTAATTAAACTTCTTGTCATCAGACAGAGTATTGAGAATTTATTGCTCTGTGCAGGATATGGACATGCTACAGTTCTTCTAAATTGTTCAACACTGTGGTATACATAGGTGTGCGGGTTACGTTTTCTGTCCATATTTAATTACATTAGAAACATAGGGACGATTCTTATGTATTGCTAGAAAACCTAGTTTCTTCCTGTATATTCATTTGTTACAGGGAGAAAGCTATCCGATGAGGAGTCTCTGTGCTTAATTTTTTTCAAGGTCAGATTCATTTCTAATGTGAAATGCAGCTTCCCCGCTTGCTGTACGAACGATAATATTTCCATCTCTCTGCCACGTGAATTCGTAGCCCCTCTCCTTAGCGGTGTGACGTGCCAGCCATAGCAAATGCTTATTTAGAGGTGTCAAGTTGTCATAGAAACGCACATGTGCTTTAGTGTCTGTTAATTTCTTAGCCTTTTCTTGCCACTTTTTCTTTGTTTTACGCGAGAGAAATCGCACACTATGATCGTAGGCGTGCGATCACCTTTGATGGGCAAGGCAAGAGGTGAATAGCTTACACATCATCAGTCAGCGGGGCCAAACCAAGGTTCCCAGCGATATTGTTTACCTTAGATTGAATACCCTCTTTCGCTTCATAGACTACTCCATGGATTTATAGATTGAGCTTTCTTCCATATTGTTTTAAATCATTTATTTGATCTTTTAATTCTGCAACTTCCCTTTGTGCTGCAGAATTCTCTACATGCTCCATGCGATTCTTAATTGTGGTGATATCACTGTCGTGATCTGACAGCTTTTTCAGAACTTCTTGATATTTATCTGACATATGTTGCGCTGACTTTTGTTCACCTATGACTGCGTTTTTCAGTTCCAGAAGAGACTCGACTTTTTCTCTCAGAGGCAGCAATGCATTGAGTTTTTTGTTAATGACTGACATCTCTCTTGCAATATCCTGCTCATTGGGTGCTTGATTCAGGAGAGAAGTGACGCCAACACGAAGAGTAGCTTGCGAGCATGTTTGCTTCACATTCAGGCCGAGTGCCGTGCGCTTTCTTCCTATTATAGGTTCTCGCTTCAATGCCGGAACACCTGCCAAAATGATAGCTTAATTCACACCCTTTACAAGTAACAAACTGTCCCGTTCCCGAAGCAGTTCAGAGCATTCAGGGCATTCATCACTATCATTACCCATGTCTAGCTAAGAAACAAAGGAAAAGGGCAACGAAAAACACTTTTGCAATTTGGCAGCAGCAGCAGTACGAAAGCAAATTAGAGCAGCGAAGTAAAGCACCAACCTGCAAAACAGGAGAGATTTGTCAAGCGCTGTCCGTCGAAGGAGCGTCGCACTGCTGCCGCTACCAAATGCAACTGTGTAACCCAAGATCGCACCGGCCACCGTAGCAAATTCTGGGGTGGCTGACGTCAGATAACTTGGCCATTATCAGCCATCCAGCGTAGACCAGGTACGGAGTCTTGTGTCGTGCCTTGCATGTCCTATCGGCAGTCATGTGAGCTCCACCACACAAGTTGCACTTTGGGTTACATTGATGTCCTTGATTTGGGTTGCAGGCCCACAACCCCGGGAGATACCATTGTTTGGATTGGGGCACACGTCCAGGCAGTGGGCTAGGTGGCCACGCTTGTAACACACGTCGATCGGTTTACCGTACAACGTGCGTCTCATCAGCGTGGCAGCGTACGTGAATAGATTTGGCACATTCAGTCCATCAAATGCCACTATCACAGTGGTTGCCGTTCCTATGCGTTTGGCTGCTAGCGCCGTTGGATTTCTTGCGTTGAGTATCTTGCGATCGAGTATCTTGCGATAGAGCTGTTGGGTTCCGTCTTGACTAGGAATTCCCCGTATCACTCCCGTGGCAGTGTTGTCCGGGCCCGTCACGTACGCGTTGACTTCGTAAACCGTTTCTCGTATCCTCAGTTGGCGCATGCGACCGTAGCGGTCCACGTTGATGCGTCTTGCAGTACTTACAACCACGATATCCTGTCGTGGGTTTGGGCAGACTGTGTCTTACATGCCCTCTTCTTTTGTTATCGCGGCAGCTGCAAAGAAAGCAGTGGTGACCGTAGGAGCACCAATCTTGAGAATATTGAGGCCTCCCTGGGGCCTGATAACCATCTTGATTTCCTCTCTTAGAAGCGGTGACATCCTGCTAGCTTTGATGACTCCACGTTTGACCCCTGTCTTGGGAGTAACTCCATGTCTTTTCGGGCCGGCGCGTTCAAGCACCGACCCATCCAATAAGGCAGCGTCGCTGCGTTGAGCTCCCGCCCTGCTGGCCCCGGCTCTTCTCCAGCCAATGCCCTTGGTGATTTCTTCCGGCTTAAGTTGCTCGCCTGCATCCTATTATTCCATCATGGGTTTGCGTTGGGTTAGTGTCGACATAGCCGGGAAACCGAGAGCCGTAGCCGCCGCGCACCTGTGCTCCGGCGCGCAGCTGGCGTGAACGCCGCACACGTAGAGTAGGCTGAGCGGATCGGCAGTGTGGTCCGAACACAAAAATGACAAAAGATTAGGAGCAGCTTCAAACTAAGTGGTGCAAAGACTGGGCAAATAGCGAAGCTGGTGGCCCTTTCCTAGCTTTATAACTTTCGTTTCCTTTGCTTAACTTGGTTTGACTTGGCTGGTTCTTTGTATCGTCACAATACTCGGGGTCGGCGCGCAGTTTTCTAAAGGCCACTTTATAGTCCGACGTACACTGTAAACACAAATTAGCCCATATGGGCGTTTTAGCAGCTGACATGCCCTTTTTCCTCCCAAGCTCAAAACAGTTACTCCCACGAGATGGAGTAAAACAAGCTAGAACCTTTATTTTACCCTCGACCTCATTCAGATGAACATTAAGGGGATGTTGCGTTAGTAAAATGGGGGTTCTCAAAAGATAACTGGCGTTGGGTAGATAGGGAGTGCTGAATACGCCCATATCTAACCCGAGGCAAACAGCTAAAGAACAACTCAGCCGCCAGGTGCCGCCTGCCATGACCAACATGGCTGTCACCCCGAGCGACAATTTCAGTAGAATTTCTGCACTCAGATTCGAAATATCCCGCGCAATGTGCGTCCGCGTTGTTTTTCTGTTTGGAGTAGCCGCGCTAGCGCTGCAGGCGCTGCAGAGAATGCCGCGCCAAACCCGAAACTACGCCACCGTACCGAAACTTTCGAAACGCCGCGCCGACGGGTATGCGGAGTGCGCGCGCTCGAAGCGACCAAGCGGCAGCCATTACCACCAGCGTCGGCGCATTGTTCTGCCGTCGTTGGTGTCTCCCGCAGTTTCGAACAGCCAAGACTCCACGGTAAGTGATTTTCAACGACCGCTGCACGTTCTGTGTATGCATATGTGTTCAGAGGCGCTGATACGAGTTATTGAAGGCCTCAGTGCAACAGTTGGCCGTCCCGAACCATTTTGCAAACTGCCTTGCACGATCACCGTGTTTGTGCGAGCTTTGTCGTATTCGAAGCGAGTGCTTAGAGTGGAGCGAGAGTAGTTAGAAAACATGATTTTAGATGATGAGGAACTTTGCGATGTCTTCGAGGTCTGTTAATAGGATGGCTCTGAGCGTTCGTGATGTTTCCCCAAGCGCAAGCCACTACCAGAGAAGTTCCGTGCAGTGCGGGGTGAGCTAAGCCGCCAAGCTTCGCCGCCTAACCGCGGCCTTAAAATGTGTCAACTCGTTACTGCGACGCGCGTGTGTGCGGGTTTCGGCGCTTCTTTGTGCGCGGTATCTGCTAGCTGCCGCTTACGTGGCGCCAATCTCCTCGTACGGTTGTGTGCAGTAGGTCGCTTACTAAGCGTGCACTGTGTAGATTTGCCGGTACGCTCCGGGCCGGCGTCTGTCTCTTTGCGCCCACGCCGCTGATTGTGCAGGCAGTGCGCGATTGCTGCGCCTAGCCGCGCAGCTTGGGGAGCCAGCACCCGTCGACTTTGGTCTTTAGATTACCGTTCACATTACCGGATACGCCGTCTTTTTACCCTTCGCGAGCAGAAAACGATGCGGTTGGCTTGACCAAACATTAATTTACGCGTCAGCGTTGGCGGTGATAGATCACGGGAACGTAGCGCGGTGGCTGTGTTATTTGCTGATGCAGTGACTACGCCTCCCAGGCAAGCACTATGCAATATCTATATAGTCGGCGATTGTACAATGTTATTATTCGACTGCTCGCTCTGTGCACTGGATGCCTTGACTTGTTTAATGTTTGTTTTGCTGCTGCACCATTGCGTACAGATATTCAGTTTTGATTTCTACATACCAAATTCATACAATGTCGCCCTTTCAAACTCAGGATCTTATCACACTTGACAGTGTGATCGTACTGTGCACGAGTAATATTAACTCAATTCCTGCTGCTGGTAAAAAAAAGAATGGCTGGCTGATCAACCCAAATCTGACAAAAATGTGCTTTAGGTCCGCCATTGTCTATTGTAAAAAGAGATACTACCTTGGTATTCAATGTCAGTGACACTCATTAATTATGCATCCTCTTGACCGAAATAATTTGTCTTGGAAGCCATTCAGTTTATGTGATCAGTAAACATTTCATGGCTTAAGTGCATAGAGGCATGAGTTGGGTAACGGCAAAATATAAAATTTTGGAAAGCATAGTTTACCAATAATGTAAGCTGAACAGCATACAAAACTCAGCGTAGCAGCAGAAGTAATCCCGTATCAACTTGCGGCCATGCTGTTGCGGGCTCTATGTAACATTGCTGTGTCTAATTTTTCACTTATGTTTCAAGACTGCAGCCGTTTCATTGCCAGCTGTAAGGATGAAGCAGCTTCATAGCCGGACATCAGACGCCTTCCAAGTTCCCCTTTTCAGCAACAGAGGCATAGGTAGGCTCTTACCTAGATTTTTTTTTACCCTGTATCTTTTACCTGCAATGGGTAGTTTTGTGGCTTCAGTTAGAGAGAATGCTGTGACACCTGTTCCATGGGGCAGAAGACATATATAGGCATGTGTGTTCCAGTAAGAAAATAAAAATACTGAAGGAGCCCAACATGACATATTTGAGGACAAATGTATCATGTAAATTACTATGTGACAAAAATAAAACCGACAAGACTTGGTGCACAGTGTGCAGATGTGTGCATCAGAATAACGACGAAAAGCTTGTGCAATTAGTTTTAAAAAATATTCACTAGGTTGTTTTGTGTGGCATTATTATCATTGTTCTCTATCACATTATTGCAAAACTGTGCTCGCTAGTATTGCGTGTTAAAAACACAGTTCAACCCAGGCAGCACATCACATGGGGCCAACTAGGGCCAATGATGGTTTTCAGCCGGCACTGGCTGGGCCGCGAAGGCCCGCCGTTGCCTCCGTAATGCCAGTGCTGGCAAAGCCACTGTAACAGACATCCAGCGATGGCCCTGCTTTGCCGGTGAATGCCCGTTAATGGCTAGGCCGGGCGTCGCAACTGGCTATCCCGGGCCTGCTTTGCCGTAAGAATGCCGTCATTGGCTGTACATCTCTAAACATTGGTTAAGAACGTCCGTTCGAAGCTATAGGCATAGCCACATTGTTTAGCAGTTCTGATAGACCCGTAAATATCGGCCTGTCAAACAGAACGGCATTTCAATATTTCCTTTCACGCAGCATTCGCTGGCCACTCCCGATTATATATGTTTACAGCATCCAATTTTTATTTGAATTTTTCACCACGCACGCCAACTGCAACGAGATCACTCTGGTATTTTTTTTTGTTTCTTACTAAGTTATTATGTAAGTTCTGAATATTTTTTTCGTTTTATTACAAAGGCTGTTAACTTTCGCGTAATTGTATTTATTGTGTTGAATCATTCGATCGGACATTGTTAACAAGTGGCACAAGGGCACTCCATTATAATGCGTCAATGCGCGCATGCCGTGTGCATCCTCGATAGGCGCAATAACAAATTCAAGGGGGTATATAATTAAAAAGCATGTGCGCTTACATGTGCGTCGTTTAAGTAGTGTTGCAGGTAGTGAATTGCAAAATACTGCATAACTTTATGGTGCAATCATCTGTACCGCTTGCCAGTAATGCCGTCGCTAGCTCATTTTCTGTAGCGGCTGTAAATTTTATTGCCAGTAAAATACAAGGCATTTTAGATGACTGCTCGCTATATTATTTTTCTGCATAGAGAGCATATCGAACTGTGCAGTAGTGTCTCCTGTGGCCAGCTTCATTATAATCTTAGGTGCCTTTCCCGGAAAACTCTGTCCTGCGTGTTTTTTTTTTTGTTTTTTTTGTTTGTTTGTTTTGTTTTTTTTTTTTTTTTGATGCCAGATGACTTTTTTCAGACCAACTGGCACAGTAGGCGTAAATTCCTCCCCGCAGAAAGAACCGGGGACAAAAAGAAATTGCGCCATGTTGAAAAAGAGGTTTCTGCTGGCTATTGGTGCATATTTCTAAAAAAAACAGCCAATAGAAGAGACAAGAATGTGAGACAAGCCCAACGCTAACTTACAATGAAATGCTTATTTTGCACGACGCCAAATATATCTACACTGAAAAGAAAAGGGAAGGCCGAGAACAGAGACAACGCCACAAGAGATATACGGGGGTGGGAGGGGGGGAGTGAAGAGAAAAGGTTTGGTCAGACGACCAAGACGACTACACAAGGCGCTCTCCGTTGGAAGGGAACAGAAAATAAAGAAAAATATAAAAAAGAACAGGAATGTTTGTGGCCCGCCGCGCCATTCCGAACCTTGACGGATGGCTGAAAGAGTTAAGTTACCGACCTAGGACTGAGAACGAAGAACGAGGCTAAGATTAAGGAGAATACAGGAATATAGAATGGAAAAAAAAGAAGAACGCTACTGGATAAAAATGTAAGCTACTGAATAAAATTAATTTCTGATTAAAAAGTGGAACTAGCATAAAGAAAAAAACTACTAAAATATATATAAATATATATACATTTTTCAAGTAGGTGAACTCTTTTTGTGAGAGCAACACAGATTTGAATAATTTTTTTGCTGACGTTTGCATCTTATATGAGCTAATAAATATATCTATCGTTGTTTTGACTTTGCAAGGAGGCATACATAAGCTTCCTTATTCCTTATTAAATTCAGGCTCCCACTTGCACCCTCAACGACACACCTCTGGTAACTTCTTCCTCTTGTAGATAAATATCTCGGTATACACATC
This sequence comes from Dermacentor silvarum, assembly GCF_013339745.2. Lineage (NCBI taxonomy): Eukaryota > Metazoa > Arthropoda > Arachnida > Ixodida > Ixodidae > Dermacentor > Dermacentor silvarum. The sequence continues at coordinate 155,260,967 of NC_051156.1, forward strand.
ACACACAACGTTTTTGGAATGTGTATATTGAGTTTTCAATTTACCCATGCCAACCACATGTTTGGTTTCTCGCTCCAAAATTTTCTTCATGGGAAGCTTTTATTTTATAAATCTATGGTGGGGTCTCAGATCTTCGAGTACACCAGTTCTGTCTCGCAACTCTCGAAAGTGTCCAAAACCTTGCCGTCCTTGTTTTGTTACATACAATTACTCACGTGTAGCCAATGCGGCTTCTACAAAATCATCGCTTGGTTTACCTTGTCGCCGTATGCGATCTCGCTTGTGTTTGTTTATTACGATTTATTTTATTACTCCCGCTGCTTAAAAGACATATTTTTCAACCTCCCACCTACGTTTCTTCTCGCAGCGGCCACGTTTGATGCTTTCTTGTTTATGAAAAGAAGAAAAAAAAACTACCCGCTTTTTTTATGTAAAGCCTTCGGGCTTTGACACTATACTAACATAATTAATTAAATTAATATGGCGAACTTGAACGAGATTCTTGTACTCGCTATTTGGGCTTCACTTATATGTTATGCGCCGCGTAATGTATTGTCGCGATGTTTCTTAGATACGGCTGCCGCTCCTATGTGTCTATTCATTTTTTTTTCGAAGGGGGAGGTTGTATTATTTAACTAGAAGCAAGAAATTCATGGGGGCATGTTAGCAAGTGATGCATGTGCGCCGGACTACCCCTTTGCGCACACGTTGTCTTGCTCTACCGTTCTCCTGGGATAAGCAGTGCCAAAAAATAACAATGAACACATTCATTGATCACTTTGAGTTGTTTTACAGGTTCATTTGTCATGTTTTACATTTCAGCTATAATATATAATAAAATCAGCACAAGTGCTACGGATCCTTCAGCCGCAGCAGCTTTTGTAAAAATAAAAATAAATAAATAAATAAAAGAATAAAAAAAACGTCCGCGTGTCGTTCTTCACTACTATCAGGCGAAGTGACGTCAAAGCCCCAAGAATGCGTTTCACTCTCACCACGTTTTCCCTGCGTTCCCTCGCTTTGCAGTGTCGAAGGTATGCACGGTCTATAATGCGCACAGCCGAGCCTGCGTTGCTAATCAGAACCGGATGGGCGCACAAAGAAGCGTGAATAATTGTCAAATATGTTGCTCCCTGCGGGGACCTCGCCCGCTTCCAAAGAAACGTGGTGACTCTCGGAGGACGAGGGACCCGTACACATTCTGCTTCTGCCTGTGAGCTGTCGTAGCCCATATTTCTTTCACCATGTTTTGCTTGCGAAGCATGCATCAACTTGTCCAGCAACGTGTTCAGTACCAGCGGCTTGACCTTCGCCACTACAAGCTTGGTTCCACATTGCTATTGGGTGAAACATGAACAACTAGCCAAACGTTGGAAAACTGCATTTACTGCGAAATAAGCTCAATTATCGCAAGGTAAGTACAATTGTCTTATTTTTATTCTCAAGTATAGTGTTTCAACTAAGTGCATTGCCTAATACGTGTATTTTCTTTTTTTACAGAGATAATGTACGGCCACTTCTTGCTATGTACGTAGACGGTGCTGCACCGCTTCAGCGTCAGCTGAAACGCACTGTCTGTTTGAAAACACGCAGCACGGCACATTTCGGCTAGTACACTCAAGAAGACCAAATTTGGATTGTCGTAATTCCTTACTCAGGAAGTACATTCTGCGAGCTGACTGGTGTTCAGAACTTCCTGCAAGAGTATAATCTGTTGTATTGCAGCTTGCTTAGGTGTTTATCATGAAACAAAGCACCCTTTCTTTGCTACCTCTGTTCTAAAAGCTTACGCATTGCCAAAGGCTAAGTACAGCTACCCACAAGCACTTACGAGAAGTCTCGCGATGAAGGCATAATTCATCAAAATTGCCTACTTAGAACAAAAATCGCATGTTTAGATGCAGCGGAATTTCCTACCTAATTTTTTTTCGTATTTCTGTTTCTTTTTTTCAGCTTCAATAATTTGTTTGAATGGAGAAATCATATCTGTGGGAGATTGCCTTCAATATATTGAACGCCATCATGGACCATGCAGTTCAACTGCCGTACAGCATGGATGGAAATAAAAGCAAGAGACTGTTTAACACGCGGCTATGCAGAGTGGGAACAGGTGATACGCATTTAATTTCTCAGTTTTGTACCTTTTGCTTATATTATGCAATGCTGACAGTGTTGTGATAATAAAAGTATATGTATTGTATGCAGATGGTGCCTGAGAGACGCAGACATCGACATCAACCAAGCGCAAGACTTCATAAGAATAAGGCTGCCAGGCGCCGTCGACTATTGCAGAAGGCGGCGTTACGCCGAAGCGGCTCAACCCCCCGTAGCGTCATAAACAAAGCTTTCGTAGGTGGCCCACAGGATTGGAGATACGAGCGACAATCTGTATCAACCTATTTTAAGACCAATAAATAAATTGTGTATATTATTTGGTGATTTTATAGTAGATTATGGCATGTTGCATCGAGCTATCGTGCAATATTTGCGTAATTTAAAATCGTAGGAAATAACGGCATCGCCCACATACATCACAATCTGCCAATAGGGCCATGCCAGTGGGTAATGCGGGACAATAAATTAACTAAGAGCCGGCTATTGACCAATACCGGCGCTGCCAGTAGGCAAGGTGGGACACTAGAATGGCAATGAACGGCAGAGCCGGCTATCTGCCTGTATTGGCGCTGCCACACAATGGCCGAAATAGGCCCTTTAGTGGCATGGCCGCGCTGGGCCATTCTTGACGCGGGTAGCGCTGCCGGTTTCGGGCCTATATTTGTGCCGGTGTTTGCCGGGATATTGCCGTGCTGGGGCCAGCCTGGTTGTGCTGCCTGGGAAGTACATCATTTGCCTTCACCATCATATGCATAGAACATATGCATATAAACAGAGTGGAATTTTTAAAAAGTTGCTTTGCTTCACCGACCCTAATTTTAGGTCCTTCTCAAGTTTTCCCATCTATTTAAAAAAAGTATCATGAACACTTTCCAGGGTTTACAGGCAGCTTAAGCACATTGTGCCAGACTGTGAATAAGCCAAAGAGGTCCTAGTGTCTATAGTGGTGTCTGGTAAATGCAAGTTTCTTGATTGATGCTTTATGCTTAGTACCAATTGGAGTAAGTCATGATTTTAGCAAAATGTTTGTTTTCCAGGCAAATGTCATTTGATGTGTGTCCAAAGAACCACACTTTTTAATACAGTTGCTCATTCTCTAAGTCCACTGCTTAGTATTATGAAATGCATGTACCTTGTAAGCATAGTGTTTGGCCTTCAGCTTAAGGTAGTATGGGCACGCTTGCATGCACATAAAGTAGCATTAATACAAATGTGAAAACACAAGTGATAACACGACACAGCTATGCATAAACATTTTCACATGAGCAGATCACTCAGCGCAATCCTTAGGAAAGTAAGTAAAAATATAATAATGTGCTTATATGATAAACAGTGCTGATGTTTCAGGAGCATGGCCTTTTACCGTCATATACAATAACAGTTCGTTATTTAGGATTATAAAACTATTTGCCTTATTTGTGTCCAACTGCTCTAAATTTGAAAATTCTCGTTGATTGCATTAGAAAGTTTTTGGGAGTGTCTTCAGTCACTGCCAGAATTAAATTTGTAATTGGATCCATCGTATGTGTGATAACAAAAAAAAAACATTTTGGAACCAGTTGACTGTTATGCAGTATGCTAAGTGTGCATATTAGAACAGTAACATATATTTTCATTGTAGACATGTATAAAATGTGTATGTATACATCTTTAAGTCATAGACTGTGCAGTTTTCAGATGTGTGATTGTGTGGATGTAGGTTCTTCTGTATAGCATTGTCTAGCATTTTTTAGCAGTACATTAAGGTGTGACACAAAGAGAAAAATATTGTTCAAACAAAATGGTTGAAGTTTACTCTTAAGAGGCTTAAGCACGTTTGGATGATTTTACACCATGTAGTAAAACAAGAATAGGAACTGAGCTGCTCGTCACAACCATATGGCACCAACAAACAATGAAGACAAGGAAAGAAAAAAAGAACAGAAGTGAATTGGACCAAAGGACAACTCGTTGCTGATAGGAGCTGTATTCACATCTGCATGAAGCATGCAATCTTTTATTGAGTTAAAGCAACAGCTCTTCCTCCTGTTCACTTTGTTGCAAATTTCTGCGAGTGTACTAAGTCTGGCCCTGGAAGCGTTAGGCAGTGCCACTCGTGGCCTTGGTGCTGGATGTAACACATCCTTCTAACTGTAGGTCTCATGTATTATGTGAACTTAAGTTTTCTTGAATTCATGTACCCTGCAAAAGCTGCACTTGAAACGATATGCTATATAGCCACCATTGCCATGAGTAGCCCTGGCTGACAATCCCGTGGCCAGACATTGATTTACCTTGCTTAACTATTCTGCAAAACTGTTTTGCATGCAAATGTGGTGATTATTATACATGCGAAATGCCTCACAGCATAAAATTTTTGATATGCATCTTACAATTCTTATTGTTTTGTTTTAACTCAGGATGCCATTCTACCTGTGCTGCATTGTGTGGCTGACCACTCCTAGGATCTCACAGAATCATTACACAGGTCTGTACCTTTGTGATTCTGACTACGGGTACTTTTGTAGTTTACATTTGGTGTAATTGCACAGATGAAATGAAAAACAGATTAAAATATGAGCTGACAGGCACTGTCTCCAAACTTTAGTTACAAAGGCAAATCTTTTTTCACAGTTGTCTTTATACCAATACAAAAGAACGTGCACATCAAAACACCAGTGTCTAACAAGCAACATCATTGTAGTGTAGAAGAAACCAAAACATCATACGAAAACTTGTACTAAATTAGGGACTGTATTAAAATGTTATGAGAAACACCATTTCTTAAGAGTGACAGTTTGTGTATTGGAGCCTTGAACTATTTCTCGGCTTACTCTGTCTCGTTTCTTGAACCCAAGTGATGTCTTTTTCTTTTGGTTAGTGATTTTACTCAGACTGCGGCATATTTTGGCACAGTCGGCGATCAATATCTGTGACCGCTACAAGTGGCAAGCCGCGCTCCCCGCGACGAATACTGTGAACAGTACTGTCATTGCGGCAAAAGGGCCTACAGCTACTTCTGTGGAAGATCATGCAAACTGAATAACCAATATAAAAGCATCAGGTGACTCCGCTAAGAGCCTTTTATGCCTTACGCACCAGATTAGGATGCAAGATTTAGGTTATTTTGCAACCAAGACGCCCACATACAACGCTTAAAACATGAATAATGTGGCGAGTTGGGCACATTGGTACATTATTACGAGAATTTCAGCGCAATAAAACACAAGGACGACACAAAGAAATGACCAGGACAAGCGGTGAACTTGCAACAGGTTTTATTGTAGCGAATTTCACATATATATGCACTATCCAACAAAGATGTCATTATCTGCACATGCGTAGAAATACCATCTCTTTACCTGAGAGTTGTATCAATGCACGCTAACACACC
>NC_051156.1:155266554-155306554 GCF_013339745.2 Dermacentor silvarum
ATTCAACGTTTCGTTAACTGGAATGTACCAAAATTGGCATACGGTATATACAAGAGTGTATGACATAGATTTAGGGCATGACATGAATGTCATGAAGTGTGTGTTATGTAGGACATGAAACCCCGCTTACGCCGACAGCCCGAGCGCAGAGCGCGTGATTGCGGGTGATTTACTGTGACGATGACGACAGGAGACGCCGACAGCCCGAGCGCATAAGGTTTTCGCACCTAAAATATATAGAAACACCAGGCACACACACAAAAAGAAAGCACACTAGCAATTGTCTTCTTACAGGGCAACCAGTAGGCCGAAGATGCCACCAGAGTCCAAGGGCTCGAGGCCGTCATCTAGGTAGAGGCCTAGGTCTCACAATCTGTGCTGTACAAAAATAAAGTTTATTCCTCCTGCTCCTGACTAACATTTCTTTACGCCAGTAAATCGCGTTTCTTCACTTATTGACAAGGCTCCTTACCTTTGTGCAATCCAGGACCTGCTGCGGGAATCTTCCTCTTACTTTTCTTCCTACATGTAGCAGCTACTACGACACCCATCAAATGGTTTCATTCTCTTCCAGACCCTTCAGTTCTCTACCCTGCAAATGTGGCGGTTCTTTCTGTGCATGGAAAAGTGAAGTCGAGCGGCATTTATGTACTCATTTTTAGAAATACAAACGCGCGCAGCAAGAAATTCCACTATGAATAGCCGCAAGGTACTGAGCGCCAACGAAATAAAACTGTGAACAATATGAAGTAGTTAGCATAGCGCGTACTCACGAGAAGTGACGACTTGGCAGGAGCTGGCGCATGATCACGTAATCATATCGCTTCGAGCCTTCCGACTGATGGAATGAAAACAGCAAAAAGACGAATATATTGAAAGAAAACAACATGATTGCTTTCAGCTGCACGTGAAAAAAAGAAAAAAAAACGTTATTATTGATAGCTTTCACGTGACGCCACGCACCCACCTTATCACCGTTTTGAGGCACCAACATGGCGACTACGAGCACTTCAGTCCAATACATTTTATTGAAAGCTTTCGCGTAACGTTACGGACCCAGCTTATCATCGTGCACCAACTGGCGGCTACAATGACGTCAATGCAAGCCATCTATACCGCAGTAAGTCTTGCACTATTTCGTCTGGTATCAGTTGGAACAAATATTCACCGAAGCGCGTGCGTAATCTGATTTTGCGGAGAAAACTTTCTTCAGTGTCATTACTAGTTCATGTCATCGTAGGTAGGCATAATAGGCGGATACTCACTCGTACTAATTCACCAATATTTTTGCAGGCTACGTGCTCACACTCATGCATGTGTACACGTACTGATACGAGACTGCATTCACTCACTCGCTCATATTCGCACTCACTCGTGTTCATAGTCACTTCCACTCATACTTACCCACACCAACTCGCATGAATACGTCCACTCACACACACATCGACAGTCACTTAGGTCCGTGCAAACGTCCATTCAAAATCACCGTACCCGAGTTTCGTTCATACTCACGGCCGCTCACACTCTTCGTCAATCACTATTGTATCTATCTGTCGACTGGGAAATGAGTGTAAGGCGAGTATTAATCAGTGTACTCGTGAGTGAGTAGGCCGACCTATGCATCTCGCCTTCGTATGTTGACGGAGTGCTCTTTTGTGGTGGAGAAGCGGAGGAGACATGGCTTTTTCTTTCACCTGTTTCCTATCCTGTCTTTCACACTTTACCACTGGCTTCAAATAAGTTATTTCACCTAGATGTAATTTTATAGGTAGACTCCAGAGCATGGCTTCAGCCAATAATAGCTCTCCAGGGACATAACTCACCGCTGTACCTTTGACCAATGCCCATGCTGTGCTCCGTAATTTTCGCGTTATATTGTGCTGTATAGATTGGAGTAACACAGTTCGCAGGTTCGAACGGTACGATCTTATCATCAAAAAAGAAAACGAAATGGGTTGTTGTAATTATCATCATCATCAGTCTATATTCATGTCCACTGCAGGACGAAGGCCTCTCCCTGCGATTTCCAATTAACCCTGTGTTGCGCAATCTGATTCCAACTTCCGCCTGCAAATTTCCTAACTTCATCACCCACCTAGTTTTCTGCCGTCTGGACTGCCTCAACGAATACCCACATATGCAATGCGGCTATGCGCCACACGTGATTTTGCTGTCGTTAATCGTGACGTAACTGACGACCATGTGATGGTATTGATGTCATGGCTTCTCATTCATGTTAGTCATACATTCGTAACCTTCGATGCCAATTTTGGTATATACCAAGTGTACGAGACGCTAGTTTCCGATAGGTTTTTCGATAGGTTTATTTCCGCCAGAGTGTTTCTGTGGTTGACAAGGGTGTTTCGTCGAGGCATAAACACTTTAAAACAAAGTCGCAGTTTTGCCCGAAGCGAAGCATATTTAGCGATAGCAAAGCATTACACAACTACACGAAGTAAGGGTCCGGTAGTTTTATCGGTCTTATAAGTTGCTGTAGTCATCAGGGAGGTAGTGGCCGAATACTGCACCAGGGAGGCCAATTCCTGTTCTGGTGAGGGATGTGACTGATGAAGCTTAATGGGCCTTCCTAGTTTGGTTGCACCTGAACTAGAATAGCCCACTAGTTCTCGGCAATATATTTTTTTGCTGGTGTCAGGCACCACTCCATGCCTGAAAATGTAGTGGAATGGAGCAGGATTCGAACTTACGACCTTCAGATTTGAAGTCGGGTGTTCTACCTCTGCTCCACGCCACCAGAAACGACAAAACATGAAAGTGTCCAACTCAAGAGATCAGATAGAATTCGCTGAACTGTCAAAACTGATCAACAAGAAGAAAGTAAGGAATATTCGAAATTATAACGTGGGAAAAATTGAGGAAGCCGTAAAATATGGTCGCAGCATGAAATCAGTAAGACGAAAACTAGGCATAGGACAAGGCAAGATGTATGCACTGAAAGATAAGCATGATAATATCATCAGCATTTCGATGACATAGTAAAAGCAGCAGAAGAATTCTATACTGACCTGTACAGTAGCCAAAACAGCCAAGCTTCTTTCATTCGAAATAGTGATGAACCGGATACAGAAGCTCCTTCTATAACTAGCGATGAAGTTAGAAGGGCCTTGAAAGACATGACCAGGGGAAAAGCGCCTGGAGAAGATGGAATAACAGTAGATTAATTCAAAGATGGAGGAGATATCATGCTTGAAAAGCTTGCGGCCCTTTATACGCAATGCCTCACAACTTCAAGTGTACCAGAGAGCTGGAAGAACGCCAACATTATACTTACCCATAAGAAGGGAGACGTTAAAGAATTGAAGAATTACAGACCCATTAGCTTGCTTTCAGTATTCTACAAAATATTTACCAAGATAATTTCCAATAGAATCAGGGCAACACTAGACTTCAGTCAACCAAGAGAACAGGCTGGCTTCAGGAAGGGATATTCTACGATGGACCATATCTATGCCATAAATCAGGTAATCGAGAAATCTGCGGAGTACAATCAACCTCTCTATATGGCTTTCATAGATTATGAAAAGGCATTCGATTCAGTAGAGATACCAGCAGTCATAGAGGCATTGCGTAATCAAGGAGTAGAGGAGGCATACGTGAATATCTTAGCAAATATCTACAAGGATTCCACAGCTACATTGGTTCTCCACAAGAAAAGTAGAAAGATACCTATCAAGAAAGGGGTCAGGCAAGGAGACACAATCTCTCCAATGCTATTCACTGCATGCTTAGAAGAAGTATTCAAGTTCTTAGACTGGGAAGGATTAGGAGTGAGGATCGACGGCGAATATCTCAGCAACCTTCGGTTTGCAGATGACATTGTCCCATTGAGCAACAATGGAGAGGAATTACAACAAATGATTGAGGACCTACATCGAGAAAGTGCAAGAATTGTGTGGAAGATGAATATGCAGAAGACAAAGATAATGTTCAATAGCCTGGCAAGGGAACAAGAATTCAGGATCGCCAGTCAGCCTCTAGAGTCTGTAAAGGAATATGTTTATCTAGGTCAATTACTCACAGGGGACCCTGATCAGGAGAAAGAAATTTACAGAAGAATAAAATTGGGTTGGAGTGCATACGGCAGGCATTGCCAAATCCTGACTGGGAGCTTACCACTGTCGTTGAAAAGAAAAGTGTACAATCATTGCATTCTACCGGTGCTAACATATGGGGCAGAAACTTGGAGGTTAAGAAAGAAGCTCGAGAACAAGTTAAGGACCGCACAAAGAGCGATGGAACGAAAAATCTTAGGAGTAACGTTAAGAGACAGGAAGAGAGCGGTGTGGATCAGAGAACAAACGAGGGTAGACGATATTCTAGTTGACATTAAGCGGAAGAAATGGAGCTGGGCAGGCCATGTAATGCGTAGGATGGATGACCGGTGGAACCGGTGGACAGAATGAATACCAAGAGAAGGGAAGCGCAGTTGAGGACGGCAGAAAGTCAGGTGGGATGATGAGGTTAGGAAATTCGCAGGCGCAAGTTGAAAATACGCTAGCGCAAGACAGGGGCAATTGGAGATCGCAGGGAGAGGCCTTCGTCCTGCAGTGGACATAAATATAGGCTGATGATGATGAATGATGAAGTTGCTGTAGGCATTCGCCTACTAAATTAACAAGCAAAGCATGAACAAATCTCACTCGATGACCGCGGACACTCGCTGTCACAATGCTGGCGTGATGATGAGCGGTATACGGCGGCGAGCGAACGCTTCGGACTGCCTCTCGCTTCAACGTGTCTCGGAAACTTGAGATTAGGCGACCTCTCACACTAGGGGCATGGGAAGGCACTGCACACGAAACCACCAGCCAGGAGTGAGTGCCGGCTCGCCAAACTTTTCACTCGCCGCAGATTTCCTCCGAAATAGGACGCGCAGAGCCGCACTCAGCCACGCGGAGCGGAGCCATGGCCGGGCCTAAAGGGGAGAGGCGTGCTTACTTGCCGCGCCTTTCCCCTCTCCCCTTTAGTGCACTCCTAATCACGTTACCATGCTCTCACTTCCCGCCTCCCCTTGCGCGCACAAAACTCGGTGAGCAGAAAGACTGCGCACACCAAGCCAACACTCTTCTCGGCTCACCCTCGCATGCTTTTCCTGGCACCTACATCATCATTGTCGCACTTGGACTGTATACGGAACATCACGGCGACGCCGACGGCGGAAATTCGCCGGGACTGCCCCTATAATTGCTATCGCAATAAAAGGGAAAAAAAGAGGGAGCCAACATGATAGAGAATAGGAAGGCACATCAGGACACCTCACATCAAACACAAAGTAGGACTACTACAGACGAAAGTCCGAGTCTTGTAATTTACAGCAATTCAAGCACAGCTTTACAAGTCTGGTGCGGTGTGGAGGCTGGAGTGCAGAGGAGTTGTGCAGAGGAGAAGTTGTTGGCAGAGGAGAAGCTGCCCTCCCCCTCCCTCCCGCGCTGCCTTCCCGCTTTCTCGCTTTCGCGTGGGAGATTGAGTGGCCAGTTTTGCTTGCGCCCGGTTGCAAGATAAGCATTTGATGAAGCAGCACAGCGTCGCCCCGCCTCCCTCCCTCCCTCCCTCCCTCCCTCCCTCCCTCCCTCCCATACCCCACGGCGACGGTCGCGTTTGTAGATGTAGATGTAGAGCCTTGGATTTACTGGCACATACCCACTCTGGGGGATTGGCCAAGAACCGGGTAGTTTGAAATAACAATCAGAAGGGAGATGTATAAAACAATACAAACATAAATGTGGGAATATATACGCATCTGAGAATGAATAATTAGAATATATCAAATGACTTGAATAGAATAAAGGAGTAAATGATGACTAAAAAAAAGAAGTAGACAGCAAGTCATCAAGTTTGTAAAAATATTTCGGTACCCTAAGCCGTGATTCTGTCATCTAAATCTTTCTGACCCTGTAATGTAATTCTGGATGGCATCTACAACCTTCCCGTCGCTGTGCCCAAGGGTAGAGGCCCCCAATGATAGTAAATTTTGAACATTTAATGTTCTTTTTCGCAATTCAGAATATCTTTGACAGGCAATGAGGTCGCGTTTGCTTTCCGCCGTGCGTTCGCTTCTTCTTCTTCCTGGTGTTTTACGTGCCAAAACCAGTTCTGATTATGAGGCACGCCGTAGTGCAGGGCTCCGGATTAATTTTGACCACCTGGGGTTCTTTAACGTGCACTACAACGCAGCCGTGCGTTCGCTCTCCGTGATAGCGCGCGGGGGTTCACTCGCGCATACGGCGCGCGGCGACGATTTTATCACCCTCGGACTTTATACGGAACCTCACGGCGATAGCGACGGCAGAAATGCGGTTGAAGTGTCCATATAATTGCTATCGCAATAATATGTTTTCGTGAATTTATGCTGTTTGTAAGTGAACTATAGAGCTGTACATACAATTCTGCAGTTTTGAGCTTAACAGTCAATAAAAAACTAACAGGAGCCAGCTACGGGCAGCAACGTTTCCTTAAGCACCGATAAAAAATGTTTGGCGATGAAAACGAATGGATTTACTTGAAATCATGCTGTAACTCTATTAACGATGCAAAGAAGTGTTACAAAGGCCTTGTACACAAAACATCTTTATTAAACAAAAAAAAAAAATGCCGGCATCTTTCTTTGTGCACACACTTCAGCAGTGCTCCTTACTATTGGTTGTTAAAAAGAATTGTTGGTAGTGCCTATAGTGTTGGTAGTTCCTATATTACTTTTGTATTATAGGCGCATCATGCCTATACATACCACGGTACCTTAAAGGGGTCAAGTTACTTATAAGGAAGAAAACAAAACATTACGCAGCATAAATTCCTAACTCAAAAGTCACTAAAGAGTAGCACAAACACTGACAGTAAGTAAGTCGTGCGTTCGTGTCACTTGACATTTGACTTTATGACATGAAATAAAGTTCAATAAAAATTTGAAACGAGCAAAACAGAGCCGTTCGAAGCAGAAGAATGAAAAATTACACGGGAGTAGATGGCGTTACGCAATATGCGCCGCATCTCACACAGCCACCGTCCAGCGTCTTGGAGCAATTGTCTCATGTCACTCGCCAACCGAGCTGACACCTCGAACGTCCGGCGCCATGCTGTACGAGCGAGAGGCGCCTACGGTTGCTCTTCCTCGTCGCTGCCTGAAATTTCCTGCTTCTCCGGAGCTTCTTCAACGGGCGAAACGACGGGCGTTTCCGTCCTCAGCATGCCGGACTTAACCTCAGCCTCACGGGACGCAACCGCTTCCACAGCGCCATCTTTAGCCCTGGCCTCGGGCTTAGCTCTAGGTTCTGCCGTTGCTTGAGGCTTGGCCGTAGACTTAGCGTGAGCTTTGGCCTTTGACTTGGAGGCGCTCGTAGCGGACAATCGGCCAGCCGAATGGTGCGCTTCCTCTTTGGGCTGGTGCCTTTTGTGTTCGCCTCGCAGTGGCTTGTGGTCTTCATGTTCTGTCTTGGTCATCTGCTGCAGTGCGTCGGGTGGTTTGAGCGCATCCATAATGTCCGACGCCCTGCGGGTGGTCCCTTCAGCCTGGCCTCGCAGTAGGATTCCCTCGAGGCTGACGCATCGCGTGTCCGGCAGTAGTTTTAAGGCGGTCATGCCGCCCGCGAACGTAACGGCGGCGGATAAGAAGACCAGCAGGGCCAGTGACGCAGTCGTGGTGCCCACGATGCTGAACATGCTGATGATGGCGAGCGCCGAGGCCCAATGGAAAGCGCACACGCTTCCGAACTCGAACCCGTTGTTACGTAGCGGTGCCAGTTCGACGGCGAGAGCCCAGGACGCCGGACCGAGACCGAGAGAGAAACCGATAGTGAAGATGACCTGCGATTGGTCCGTGCGCACTCTTGCTTGAATTGACGAAGCAAGTATCTTTTAAGCTCTGTGCACATTTAACAAGCTACACCACATCCATCAATAAATGGAAGAATGAGTATTACGAAGGTGCACGCTTGTAGAGCCACCTTGAGCGAATGAAACAATGTATGAAGCTCTGAATGCGCTTCAGAGTACAAAATCTGTTAATTTTACTCCGGCAATGCCTGGTACTTCTGTTCAAAACAGTCACAACTTAGGTGCTCTAACGAGATTGCTGGTTCAGGGCACAAAAACCATAGGTTACGAAAAGCAACATGCGCCAGTTCTTCATCGATACTTCTTTAAAAGAAATGTTCCTAAAAAGTCAAATACGAGTGCACCAGCAGTACCATGTCAATTCTCTAATGAAATTGTACGATGTCGAATAACTTTTCTCGGTGAAGAAATGTTTGATCTTAAAATAATTCATATTTACCCTCTTCAGGAAATCAAAGCTGTTGATGACAAAATAATGCAAAGGTCGTGAGGTGCTTTTTTTTCCCTGCTACACAACTTCTATTCTTGAATCTGGTGGCTGCCATTATGTGTCTTGTGCTTGTCCTTTCGGCCCAATTATGCCTAAAACGAGCGAGTGTATAACGACGATTGCATGGCAGTGACTGTCTGATAACATGATACCAGGATGGCATGACAACGGCGGCGTATACACGATTGAATGAAAGAAGCATGATTACCATAGAATGACGCAGAAGAAATGACTGTCAAAGGAACGACAAACTGAGTATGATGACGATGAAATGGTGACAATGGGTTGTCGTGTCCCAAGGAATGACTATTGTAAAAGGACACTGTGACGACGACAGCACGATGAAATTTGGTATGACGTTACTGAAGTGACAACGATGGTAAAACGACAGCGTGATGACGACGGTGTGGCGACAGCGGTATTGCGACGAATGTGACGACGTTTTAAGTTGTGAGTTGAGTTACAATGACGATGACAGAATGACCGCGACAGCATCCCGACGACTGCATGTCGATGACTGCATAACGACGAATGTTTGACGACGACGCAATGCCAACGCTGGCTTGACAAGTGCACGAGGACAATGGGATGAAGGCGAGTGCATGACGACGTCTGTATCAGGAAGAATGTATGACGACGACGGCGTGACCAAGGCAGCATGACGTGGCTCGGATGACGAAGCTGCAGTGCCGACGACAGAACGACCACGACAGCATCATGACAACGGCGTGACAATGAATGCATGAAGACAGTATGATGTCGGATGATAAAACTTAAACGACTACGACCGCTTCACGACTGGGAGCACGTACCTATTGGACCAGGTAAAGCACAACTTGAGCCACTCGGCCTGTGTAGAGGGGTGACAGTACAATGGTGTGACGATAGTCACATCAAGAAGCTCGAATGACGACGATGGAAAGGGCACCACGGCATCGCGACCAACAGCACATACCTAGTACGTGGTCTGAGCTAGAATGACAACTTGGATAGGTTGGGCTGGCGTCAGATGGATAGATAGATAGATAGGCTGAAGTAGGTAAAGAGTGCTAATCGCAATAATACGATTATTCCGTATAATGTAAATGGTTAGGAGCTCCCGAATAAGCCTGCCTCTCAAATGCCTAATTTTGGGTCTAAATCTTTCTTGCAAATATATTACGAAAGCGAACAGGTAATTTTACCGAATTCCGACATTTGACTCACTTTTCGCGGACCAATGTGGACGATATTGGCAAAATCGCGACGACTTTCCTAGACACTCGAAGCTGGCACGACGCAGGTGTGAATCAATATGGAGCCGACAGATAACATGACCCCACCCTGAAAGCCGGGCTTGGTATCGAGGTACCCTATAGCGATGAGCATAGGACAACACCGTCTAGTGGTGCTAGAGAGAACCATGACCGAAATGGGCTCACTGGAAGCACCTTCGGGCGCACGCCCAAGGAGTACCTTTGCGGACGGCAACACCGACGACAACAAATCGAGAAACGAGCTAAGAAAAGCTAATGCTTTAAAAGAAAACTTTACCCACCGCCACCACCACCGTCACCACCAAGGGGATTGAAATCGTGTTTGCTTGGAAATGTATAGTTGGAAGCTGAGCGCTATAGCCACTGATTCATAATTCAACATCTGCGCTTGGTTATTTGTGCGGATGTTTGTGCATCACACTCTCACAGTGATGACGTCTTCGCGTGTACACTTTTGGATGCTATAGCGGACAACAGTGTGCGCATGGCAAATAAGTTCTGTACTTGAGAAGTTGGTGGTATCGGCCTATGAAAGGCGTGCTGCTATGCGGAACTATGCCTCTTTTGTTTTGCATCGGCACTATAGCTCACCTTGCAGACTACGGTGATGCGAGCGGCGAGGTGCGCATCGAACGCCGGCTCATCGTGCGAGACGCCGAAGTAAACGCCGCCCAAGGCCATCACGCTCCCAGTGCTCACGACCACGGACACCGCCAGCGGTTTCAAACGCCCCACGACGTCCAGCAGCTGAGCAGCTACTGCGGTCGTCACCAGCTGCAACCGAGGTCAAACACGAGTGTCAAGCACAATCTTGAGCGCCGCAACATCACGAAGCTATTGTCTTGCTGTTTTCGCCACTTCCGTCAAACTCACTAAAATGGTTTTCGTTCCTACTGAAATCATGGATATATTCAACGACATTTCTTTATTGGAAAAACGAAGAAGTCAAAAACAAAATTTTGAGTATACCGTAAACGAGTGTGTCATATTGCATTTTGCTATTAGCTCTTGCAGTGCGCTTGGTGGACGGCTTAGAACACACATGCTAATTCTTAACGCTTGCATACATTCTTGCAATTTGCGTTCGAAACAGTTCTACAGCATGTTATCTTTCATGGCTTTATCAACGCCCGTGAGGTTCGCAAAAAAACTACGTCTCTACGTTTGTGGAGGGCTAGATTGGGGCACTCTCAGATGCGCTTTCAACGAAAGGTTTTGGCATGTTGACCGCATAAGAATGAGATACAACGTTTTTCCGTTGGGTTTGACCACTGACATATAGCTTTTAATTTGTCGCCTTTGCGAATTTCAGGCTTTGCGAATTTCAGACGCTGCTTTATAATTAAAACAGATTCATGTTGAGTAATACTACAGGAAAAACTGTCAGTATTGTTTATGTGCGACACCGATAGAGTGCTTTATCCAGCATGGCAATGATGGGAACCATGGAGATTTGTCTCAGCTGCATCCTTGTTACTTCGAACGATCATATGGGCCACTATTTTGTTGTAGCGATGCCGTTCCCGATGCCATTCCATCTTGCGCCTTTTCCGCTTCGTCACTATAGTCAGGGCGACGCTCCGCCAGCGTTCTGAATGGGATGAGCCAGCCGTGAACGGTGTATAATAATGGCATAGAAACGAGCGGAAGGCATCGCTACAATACCGCGATCCTGGTGACTTGCAATTAAACGATTATTGCCATCTCAAATTTAACCTGTAATTTCTACATTTGCGTTGTTTTCACACTATCACAAATACGAAAATAGAACACTTTAAGGCATCTAATGTACTAGACACGCTTTTTGAGTGTCACTGTGCAACAACCATTCATAGTTTGACCTAGCGACGCGCATAGTCAAAATGGTCAAGACTAATTTTTGCCCTCGAAATTACGTAAGAGAATAAAATTGTTTTCTATCACAAAACACACCACAACTCTATAGGACACGCACGACTAGCACGCAGCGTAGCTGAACAAAAAAAAAAAAAAAACATTGAAAGATGCTGCGATTTCATTTCTCAACGAAGCAAATGATAGAAACATTCTACCGACGTTCGCTAATTTAACGATGACTTAAGCGTCAGATTTTATTATTGCAGTACATAACAAACATAAGAAAGCTTTTTCTTCTAGGCGCCGGGATTTGAACCCGCGACCTCGTGCTTAGCAGCGCAACCGCACAGCCGCTAATACAGCGCAGTAGGTGTAGGTAGATGCGCAATGCCTTTCTCAATAAATGACAAAAGCAACAATAAAGTAGCTCACTGAACACAAAACTAACTACACATTTGATTGACAAACTGTGACCCTATGCGTTAGTACTATAGGATCTGCCAGCTAGCCGTGAGCGGTAGATAAAAAAAGAAGTATGCATTAGTTTGAAAGAATTCGTCGTAAAATTATGCCAGCCCAACCTTCTTTACTGTATTTGTGGGAAAGGTGGAATTAATGCGATTGAAATAGCTAGCCTTGAGATTTCAAACGCCACACCTCTTAAGCATAGATGAGGCACTCAATGTAAAAGCTAAGTTTGATGACACACGAGTTTCCATCAAACCCGGCGGCACAGGCACGTTTAGTACTGCAAAGAAAAGGGAACCGCAAAATATAAGGACTTGTTGCAAGAAATTCGTCGCCCGACTTTAAGCATAACCGCGCAAATTATTTTCACTCTCACAGAACAACATATTGGACGCCGACGTGCCAATTATAGGAATGTCGAAAATTCGCCTCCTCCAATTAAATAAGCGTCAGTTTCGCCCGAAAGGCGAAGCATCGATTGCGATAGCAATTTAGCGTCAACCTTTCCCTTTCCTCGCGAACCACTTACTACTAGCAATTTAGTGGACAGCTATACGAAGTTAGGGTAGTAGTTTTATCGGCTGCATAAACTTGTAAACACAGCGCATACTAACTAAATTGAGAAGCATGGGTTCACGCACGCACAAGCGAACGTGAGCACATCTCGCTCGATTACCGCGGAAACTCGCTGTCAGAAAGCTGCCATGAGGAAACGCGGCAGCAGCAGCGAGAATTGACCTTCGCGCCGCCGCTCGCATCAACGCGAACGAAGCCGCGAAAACACAGCGAAGGGCGGACTATGTGCGCGTCGCAGATGGCTTTCAAGATGCAAGGGCCGCCCCGAGTAGAACGCTCCCCCCTCCCCCCGGGCCTTGTGCGCAGCGGAAGACGGCGCGCTTCCTCCCCGCTCTCTTCACTTGCGTGTGGGAGATTGAGCCGCGATCGCCAGCTAACCCTCGCACGCCTTTACTCGCATACACAGGATACGTCACGTGGCGACGATTTTATCGTTCTTGGATTTTAATCGGAACCTCACAGCGACGCCGATGGCAGGGGTGCGCCTGGAGAGTCCACATAATTAATATCGCAATAAAATAAGAATTAGGTAAAAGGCTCAGCTTTGAGATTTCTCGCGTACAGGTTTCGCTTGTTCCGCATAGTATGCTACGTTTGATACCTATAGCCGAGAACGCTGCGGAAGCTTAGGCATGTAGTGCTGTCATATATAGAAGTGCCACTTAAAGTATCTCGCAGTGAAGTTCATTTTCAAATAGGATCGTTTCTACGGAACAAGCATACTGCAAGCAAATACCTGCAAGGACGACAGCACGATGAATGTGTCGTGCGAGGCGTATCCGAAGCCCGCGTGAAGTGGACCGCAGGCGAAGAGCAGGATTGCGTTGACGCCGGAGAACTGCTGCACCAACATCACTAGCACGGCCAGCATGTAGTGAATGAGGGGCGTTGGCGTCTTCACGTAGATCGCCTCGATCTCCTGCGAATGCGGGGCACCACATTATTATGAAGCCGTGGAGTGTAGAGAAAAAGAAAAAAAAAAAACGAAGCACGAACAAAAATTCTTGTAATGCGGTGAAAGAGAAAGAGAAAAAAAAAATGTATTTTAGGCCTCTTTGATTTCACAACTAAAGTCCTATGCTTTGTGGTCACCGCGGTAACTGAAACTGGAGCGTGCCAGAGGAAGAGGCAAAGTGGTCACAACCACACAGCGTCCTGACTTTTCTAGGAACAATGAACGGAGCATTGTTCCCAGGATTCAACCCGCCATGTGCGCCATGAAGGAGAGAAAGCAGGGAGAGACCGGCGTCGCACAAGGGTTGCCTTGCGAAGGCTGACTGCCTGACGCCTTGTTGCCTCCTAAGTTTCCATTACTTCCATCACCCGCCATGGTAGACGTTGCGCTGCGGAGCTCGAAATTGCGGATTCACTCCCGGCCGCGGCAGCCTCATATTCGATGGAGGTGCAATGCAGAAACTCTCGTGTATACTTAGATTTAGGTGTGCGTTATCAAAAACTCCAGGAGATTGGAATTATTCCGGAGTCCCCGACTACGGTGCGCGTCATAATCATTGCGGTTTTGACACGTAACGCTGTAGAATTTACATTTTTTTCTTTCCATTCATGGTTTCCATAGCGACAGGTGTGCGTTGGTGGCTATAAGCCTTCCCGATAGCACCTGTCCATTTGCTTCTTTCGTTCTTGTTCTTGCACTTTTCCCGCTGGTATTTCATATGAAAGCCGTCACCCTTCGATATTGAGAAACTTATCTCAAGACCGCAGCGATCATGCCCAAACTTTGCTGCCGAAATGAGGTGACAGAAAACAAAAGTGTAAAGCACCATTCCTCTTCCATCGAAGAGCGAAAGCGTGGCCGAAATCGTTATCTGTTTTCCATGAAGCTGAACCAGGAAGGGCGCCTTTATTTAGGACGTTACAAGATGAACAACTAGTGAAACAGGATTTGCATCATAATACTCTTCTAGAAGGGTAAGACAAGAAAAGAAACCAGAAATTCTAAATCAGGAGGAGAAACAGGCCCAGTGGCATTTTTCCAGGGCTATGACTGGGGAAAGTCGAGTAAAGTAAATTTAAAAAAAAAGCAAAGAGGCCGTTGAATCTAATGCGCTCTGCGAATATGAACTTCGTGTTTTAGAGATTGCTGTGAACCGAAGGTAAAAATCCAAATCCAAAATCCAAATGTCAAGTGATTAAGAATATTATTACACAGGAATTCAAATTCTGGGATTTCATGGCCCAAAATCAGAACGTGATTATGAGGCACGTCCTAGTGTGAACCTCCGGATTAGTTTGGATTACCTGGGGTTCAATAACGTGCACCCCATCCATGCCCGGTACAAGAGCGTTCTTGGAATCCGCCCACAATTAAATGCGACCGCCACGGCCTGCAATCGACGCCGCGACCTCGTGTTTAGTAACGCAACGTTATAGCCAATGAGACACCGCGGCGGGTTACGCAGAACACGCGTGCGTTCACTGGCACGATTTATTTGGTCAACTCTGTGCTGTAGAATTCGGCTAGCTGTGTCCTGACTCAGCGATACACCAAGGAACGACGGCAAACCCGGTATAGTAAGCAACGAGAGCTTCGCTTTAGTAACTGAAACAACCTTATTAAAGCGAAGCTTTCTATGTCTCACTAATTCGTCCATGAGCGCCGAAAATACACTGCAGGAAAGCCAACTTACACAATGGAACTATTTGCACATCTACACACACAACGG
Source organism: Dermacentor silvarum (assembly GCF_013339745.2). Lineage (NCBI taxonomy): Eukaryota > Metazoa > Arthropoda > Arachnida > Ixodida > Ixodidae > Dermacentor > Dermacentor silvarum. The sequence goes on from NC_051156.1 coordinate 155,281,716, forward strand.
AACAGCGGCTGCGTATCTGCGCCCGCAATAGAACAACGGTGCATGACATACGTATCGTAGAACACTACAGTTTACAGTCGCAGTCGTACTGGTAAGAACAATGGGAACTGCAACGCCACACTACCCAGACGATCTGTATGTTTCTGCATTGCATTACGCGCGTCACGCAATGCATCCCCGGCCGTCACCATGGGTAGGCCGCAGATGGAGCGCACGGCAGAAGAAGCTGCCGTACGCGAACGTATATAAGCGCGAGCGCAATCGTGCCCGTAAGGCCGATCCCGTGTATCGGCAACGGCAGAGCCTCTGACCGTCTACCACAGCGATCACAAGGCAATACTGTGCAAGAGTAGAGTCGTCCGTGAAAGTGTGTGTGTGTGTCAACAACCGATACATGATCTAAAATAAAGGCTATGCGACTTAACGAAATGTGTCTTCATTCAACCTCAACGTTCGATAAATACAATCCTAAACAAGCAATCAAATCACATATGCATCGCATCGGATCGGATCGCTCAGCATTTCTTGGGTTCGTTGCATGGTAGATGGCTTTGGACTTTGGCACAGTTTGCATGGGAGAAACCTTCACGTTAAACGATCTTTCTTTAAGGAAGGGGTTCTGATTTTTTACAGCGTAAGCTGTTATGGGCTCATTCTAATAGCCGTTTCGGTTTGCGTTTTGTCCGCCGCCGCCGCTGCGTAACTGCTATCGCCCGAAATGCGAAGAAAAGTACCTGGTCTCCGCCGGGATTGAGCCCAGGCCCGCTGCGTGGGAGTCGGATACTTTACCACTGAGACACGCAAGCGCTTGCTATCAGCGTCAGAAAAAGGCCCTATATCCTCCTGAGACCCGAACACAGCTGTTGGATATAATCGTTCTTCAAGGTGGCTTTTATTGTTTGCTGTTATGTTATGAACTTGAAAACCAATTTTTAAAATTTAGATACCGCGGTTAGATGCCAAAAACTGCGTCTCCATGCACGTGAAGAAAATGACAATGTCCATCATCTCCTCATGTTTTCTATGGTAAAAACTGCATTTCATTGCTAAAGGCAGAGATGAAGATGGAACTACGTGTAGTACAATGCCATGTTGCTGTCGCGTCCGGTATTTTCACGTAATCTCAGTGATTTCGAAACACACCTCAAGGCTGCTTTCGGCCATCTGGTACAACACAGAGGTCTGTATCAATTGATTGTCAAATTCCTCGAAAGTGGACGACAAGAATATGAGTAAATCTCTTCTTAACAGTAACACATGCACCGTACTTCATACCCAGAATGAATATCTTGCGTTATCGCTTCCGAGTGAATAAAAAAAAATGTTAAAGGCAATGTGCAATGTATTGTACAAGGGGTCTTAGGAGGATAAACGCGCCCTAGGCAGGCGCACAGGCGCAGATGACGTGAGCCTCCGCCAGTATGGTGGTGCCATCTAGTTAAGGCGCCTGCAAACGCCGCGCGCGCAGGCGCAGACAACGAGATGCTATTCAGATGAGGTGCGCAATAAACGCGACGCCGATGTGAGATGTGCGCCACGTATTCTCGGTACCTCTTCGGTACACGTTATGGCATCTCCTCGCAAGGTACGAACCGCTGCTGAATAAGCGAATCGTAGAGCTACGTGCGCGGCTACAACCAAGCATCATCGGGCTCAGCAAACTGCTGTGCAGAGAGCATTACAAACCGCAGCTCACCGTCGACGCCGGGCGGGCAGTTGAGATCACTCTCGTCAAAACGAGGCGAAGAGACTGCCGCGAAGACCCTTTTGTGCGTGGTGCCGAAATTGCTACTCTTCAGCCACTCCAAAAGCTTACGCTGTGACTGTGCTGCGTGTGCCGCGCAGGCCTGTGACTTTGTTCTTTAATAATTCTAATGCACATTACGGACATTACCTCTATACCGTTGTCTTTGGCATAGAGGCAACCTATTACACTGGTGGTGGTAGCATTAACGTATCTTGCTTCGCCCTCTTTACCATCCGCCTAAACCTGCATGTACCTTTCACCACAAATCTTGCCGCCTGCTTTCATTATTTTCCGTTTCCTGGTTCCGACACCCTTTCGTGGAGCTCTGAATGGGACCCTTTTGTCAGTGCCACGTCATTGTTCGAGAGCGCTGTGCGAGTGCTTGCCTCGTACTCGGCGTCCGCCTCGAGGTTGCTGCCTCGGAGGATCCTCAGCGCCTTATGCGCGTCCTCGTACTGCGCGTTCTCGTACAGCCAGCGAGGGGACTCGACGGTCATCCAGAGCAGCAGGAGCGCCATCGCCGGTGGCATCGCGCACCACAGGGCCATCTGCGACCAGTTCGCGAACTTGCCCAAGACGTACATGATGAGCACTCCTGCAGCCACGCCCGTCTGGTAGGCGCCGCACTGCGGGGAATAAAGAGGCCTGCAGTTTACAGCCTTCATAACGTGCGTCCATATATAGGCAATCACGCGTTTGCGATTCTATACACACCAACGTTGAACAGAATAGCGAGCAGACAAAAAAAAAAAAATAAAAACTAAGAAAGTCGCAGTTTTGCCAGAACGGCGAAACATCGATTGCGATAGCAAATTAACAAAGCCATACGAAGCAAGGATAGTACTTTTATCGCCCGTATCAACTTGTAAACATTCGCTTGATAACTAAATTACCACGCATGGTGTCAGCGCGCACAGCAAACATGAACACATCACACTTGATGACCACGGGCACTCGCTGTTGAAAGGCTGGTGTGAGGAAACGCGGCAGCAGCAGCGAGCGAAGTGACTTGGTGTTGGATATCGCTTCAACGCAAACTGAGCGGCGAGAACACGCCGAACGCAGAAAGCTGCGAGCCGCTGACGCACCTAGATTCTGCGCCAACGCAGATAGCTCTCAAGCCACATACGCAGTTGCAGCCGGAGTAGAACGCCGCCCCACCCTCCCTCCCCTCCCCTCCGACGGTGCCCCCTGGTGCCTAGCAAGCGACGGAAGACCGCGCATCTCCTGCACGCTTTCGTCCCTTTCGCGCGGGCGAGAATGAGCCGCGACCATCGGCTCCCCTCGCGCGCTCCCCTTCGCGCTACAGCATAGGGCGGGCGGAGACGGTGTTATCGCCCTTGGACTTTATACGGAACCTCACGGTGACGCCGATGGCGATGACAGAAATGCGACTAGAGTGTCCATATAATTGCCATCACAATAAAAAACTAATTATAGAATGTTATACAATGATATACAATGATATACAGTTGGAAGTCGGAGCACTGGATCAGTACGTGCCCTGTTGAGAGAGTGGCAGTGTGCTTGTCTTTGTGTTAACTTAATATATTAGAATTACGAACAAGGTTTACTACAAAGGATCTACATCATAAGAAATTATCAAATATCCAAGAAACTTAGCTTCTATTTTGAGTTTGTTCTTCCTACATGCTGGAGCGTTTCCGTGCCCTGCTCCTCCGAAATGAGATTATTTGCTTTAGTAGGAAATTATTTTTTATCAACCTGCTATATGTTGTGCACCTGAGTGTTCAGGAAGCCTGAAATGACTGAAAGCAATAAACTGCGTCACCCTCCGCGTTGGCTGAGCCGACGGAAAGTTGTGCTACGGAAAATAATGAAATGACCCTAATGGGCCCACTGCAATCAAGTAAGGTGCAGAACTTGAAAACACCTGCTTCTAAGAAATAAAGCGAACGTAAGATGATCGAAATTAACGCTATTTAATCCACAGCGATGTATTCAAAATCCTTAGTCGCGCTTCGGGACCTAAACCATAGGTGATTGCGCAGAAATTTCACTACACAGAACCCACGATTAAAATGTTTATGATTGAGTCGCGGCGTCCGCATTGGGATATGTTTGACATTGTCGGCAGATTGTCAACACAAATGTCGTAGATGGACTCGCTTTCCTTCTTATTTTTCTGCACGTAATGTCTGCACGTAATTAACAGCTATCCTATGCGAAATTCTTTACAATAACCATGAGTAGACTACACAAGAATGCATAGAGCACGGCCAAATACATTATGGGACGTCATAGGTGGACCGCGATGCCAATAGCTGGATTGCTGTCAATGTTTACGAACGAAACCCGCAGACATCTACTATTTCGCCCCCGTAAATATACAAGGTTAAAGAGGTGATAGAAGACCCTGTTATTGTGCAAATGCAGGAGCACGTGGCGGAAGGGTGAATACACAAGGAGGTTTAAAAAGATGGTAAGGCACCAAGGATGTTTCTTAGACCTCTTTGGGAACGCACTGCTTCTGGAATTTGTCTAGCGCTGATTGAAAATCCCGCAGAGATATAACTTCCGATATCGGCTGCGATTGTGCGTTACAGGGACGCCATATTGAGCCTGGAAATTTCTCGAGCTGTAAGTGCTGTAGGTATGGTAGCAGACGACGCAGTGTGTCAGTGAAAACGGTGTGTTGGCGCTGTTTTAAGAAACAGCTTGGAAGCTCCTAAGGTCACACTCTTCTGGCGTTTAGTACGAATGTACCACTACAATTTGCAGCACATCAAGGCCACATAAGAATCTGTATGAAAATGCTACAGGCACGAGAATGTATAACTTTTTTGATATGGGCTAAGGGCATAACTTACAACTGCACCGTTATAGCTGCAAACTCTTCTTTCTGCAGTCTATTGCCAAATACAGATGTAAGTCTATAGACATTCTGACATAGACTGACCAATCAAATGCTTTGAGATGCTTAAGTGGCCCAACCAACAACCCGAGCGCCATGTGGCCCACTCGCTTACCGTCTTCCCACGGTCTTTGGCGGGGGCTGCCTCGGAGATGTAGGCGGGCACCACGAGCGACACGACACCGGTGCACAGTCCTCCGAGCACCCTAGCCGCGAGCAGGTGGAAGGAGTCGGCAGAGGCAGCGGCCATTACCAACCAAGAGGCCAGCGAGCCGAGGCAGCCCACCGCCAGCATCCTGCGCCGGCCCAGCCAGTGTACCACGAAGCAGGCGCAGAGTGATCCGAACACGGCGCCCAGCAGGAGAAGCGAGTCGAACCTGAGTGAGAGAGGAATTTTATGATACGGATAGATAATATGTAGGCCGGAGACGCTCGTATCTGGTCTGCTACACCGCCGTCGAGACAAATGGTTACAGAGTTAGGGGGAACTGAAGAGAGGAATATGACCCGATGACGGAGTACTGACAATGTATGCTAGTGATCAGTCCAATGTATACAGTAACACACCTTGTGTTTTTCTTACATATCCACAATACGCGTTGTCGTCAGGTTATGGAAGAACACTTACCAAAAATTGCCGCGTCAATATGCGCAGTACGCTAATCAGGCAGATGAGCCCTTTATACTATGACAAAGAAGTCCGACAAGGCTGTGGAGGACACGAGTGACGCTGACGCAACAACGTAGGCTTAGCCAGTCACACCAGGAACAGCGTCTAGCCCGAGCCCCACTTGCGTATAGCGCTGGCTATCCGGCTGCGGAGCTCTGCACGGTGCTCTTCTTCCTTACAACTTCCCCCCTCGCTGAAGACGGAGCCACACAGGAGGCCTAAGGCGTCGTGAGGACAAAGGGCTCGTGATACGGCTTGATGTGATCTACCTGCACAGTTTCGCGGCCTCGGCGACGCAGGTCCGTAGGGGGCGTGAGAGGTTCGATGAAGTAGTTTACCGGAGAAGTTTGCTGTAGGACCCGGTAGGGTCCATGGTATCTGGAGACAAACTTGAAGGAGACACGTGAGAGAGAGAGTGAGAGAATAAACTTTAATCAAAAGAACACGCGAGCGTCGGTAGCTCCTCCGCTCTGCAGTGGGTGTCCCCCTCAGTCCAGGAGTCCAGCGGCCTTAGCTGCCCTTCTCGCTCGGCTGACCAGGTTGAGCTGGTCCGTCGAGTCGGAGCTGGACAGCGCTGCCTCCCATTGCCGTGTGGTGGGGTGTGTTATGGGTGTGAGCTGTGGTGTGTTTGCGCAATGTCGAAGTAGGAGGCACCCACAACCAAACGAGAGTGTTCAGCGCAAACTAGTGGTGGGGGCCTGTCGTCTTGACGAAATTTCTGTAGCGCTTGTTCTTGCGTTGTAAGTGAGCGTGCTAGTTGCCGACATTCTTCTGCATACCGGGTGGCTTCGGAAAGCGGTGTACCCTCTGATCGGTCGGGAAGGTAAGTAAGAATAGTGTCAATGGGAGATGACGGTTCTCAGCCATATAGCAGAAAGAAGGGAGAAAATGCCTATCGTTGCCTTATTGTAGGCTAACGTGACATAGTGCAGGATGAGGTCCCAGTTGGTGTGGTTGGAGGCGACACACATCGAAAGCATGTCGCCAAGAGTTCGGTTAAAGCGCTCTGTCAAGCCGTTTGTTTGCGGGAGATATGCGGTGGTACAGCGATGAATAACGCGGCATCCAGTGAGAAGTTCTTGAATGACATCGGCAAGAAAGATGCGGCCTTGGTTGCTCAGGAGTTCTTCACGGGGAGCGCCGTGACGTAGAACGAAGCGTCTAAGCTTAAAAAATAGTGTTACCATCCCAAGATCGTTAAACAAAAAAGCATTAATGTAATGCACTTCACAACTGTATGTTCTGTTAACCTAGGGTTCTTTTGAGCGATCAAATCCTTGGCTGCTTTATGCGTTCGCTGAAGAACTGGTACTTCTATTCAGCATCCGCTGCTCTCCTGCAGCAAAGTAATTCGGAAGGGTCCAAATTTGTGTCGGTCTCTCCCCTGATGATCCGACATATTCGACCAGAAACGAATATTCGACAACATCGACGAGTTAATTCTTCATTCAAATACAATTAGAATGACAAGGGCTATTCAATTTGTACACGGACTATCGAACATTCGCACGACCCTTAGACGTTGCTCTCACGTTTTCATGGTTTATGAGCGGCGTACATAGAAGCGCGTGTTACCAGAAGATTTCCTTGTCGCTGATGTGGAAGTACTCCGTCGTATTGTCCCTGACGCGCACGAGGCTGCGGGCAGCCGGCAGTGAGTACCCCACGGAAGAGCCCACGCTCAGCGAACCGGCCCACGGGGCAGCGATCGAGGCGAGTCGCTTGGCGTCCGAGGACCCCCGGCTCTGCTGCACCGTCGGCAAATGTTCGGCCCGGCTGCGCGACTGGGACCAACGCAGCGACGTATCCGGGCTGTGTTTCACCGCGGGAGCGTGGCCCTGCGCCGACGCTGCCGACGTTTTGCGGGAATCGGTGGTGAACGCCGCCGACACGGCACGCGTGTCGGTCGCCGCCCCAACTGTCGTCCACAGGCTCGTGGTCGGGTTGACCGCCGCGCTTGAGGACTGCTGCAACGAGGGAGCCGTCCGTGTCATCTCTCGGCGTCTTCTTTCTCTTCTTCTTCTCGCGAGCGGTTAGCACGCGCCACTGAAGCACGTTCACCGTGGCACGAAGTGCACATCAAGACGCCTAGTGGATGCCGTCTGCAAATGCACAAATTTAGTTCTGACGTGAAGCGAGACAGCTGACAGACATTAAACTTTAGTGTCGGACGCGGGTGACAAAAAAAAAGTCAGTTTTCATCTAATTCACTGCTTTCGAAGACCGTCTGGCTTTTTTCAAAAAGTAAATAGCCATCGCACGCAGGCCTCCTTTTATACGGGAGAAGATTCGCCGCAAGCTGCAATACGCAAGGTCCAGAGCTTCTGCGTAATGTTTTGGCATACTGCACGAGAAAAAAAAATATAACAGTTAGGTTATAACGTGCCAAAGAAAAACAGGTGCTTTGAGAGAAACCCAGTAGCGGAGAATTGAATAGTTTTGAAACCCTAGGACGCCACATTTGCACGCGAAGCTAGGTGCGCGAGCGATTTTCTATTTAACCTCGATCGGGAATCCAATCTGCGGATTCACGCTCTTATGCACGCCGATCCAGAGCAGCTGTTTATGGAAGGACGACAATGATGATGATGACTGCAATGAAAATACGAAAGAAGTCCAGTGCTCTTAAACTTAGCCTCTGTAGGCATAATTTTCACATATGTGTTCTGCACACACACAGAAGTATACTACTCCCTTTAACGCCGCCACAGTGAACTTGTGTGTTGTGGGCAATTGTAGTAAGGGTATCTGCCTATGAACTTTCAGAACTGCCGTCACGCTGCGTTGTAGAGTGCAAAGCCCGTAGTAATCCCCAGATTAACCCCCTCTCCTTCTACATCCACCTTTTCTCAAGCTCTCCACTTATGTGGATGCCATTTTAGCGCAAACAAGACATGCACAATTAAAGTTCACAGGACCACATGCCATGGGCGCTGCACTCGCAAGTGATTTATTACAGTCCCCTAGACGACCAGCAGAAAACGTGCAATAGTTTTACACTTTATGCGGGAGACAGAGCTTCATAATGAAGTGTTACCTTTTCGTTTCGATGCCGTAGGGCAAAGTAACGCAATAATAATAATAATAAAAAAAACAGAACATGCGCACACTGTCATTACGGGAAAAAAAGAAATAAATTAATTAAATAAAATAAAAACCACAACATTTCACTCTCAACCACATATCACTTCTAGCTGATGTTATCCGTCCTTCTTTTGCTTATAAAAGTCAGTTGTGAGTGAGCACCCGTTGCGTCCGATCCTGTGTTCGTTGCATCTGTTTTAGTAGCACTACAATAGTTTAAGCAAGTATCAGCCAACTATACCAAAAACTAGGTATTTTGAGTTTCTTCTCTCTCTCTCCCGCCACATTAGACGCAAAATCACCTCACTTCTGGAAGCTGAAATCATCATCATTGGTAAGTCAGCAATCACTAAGAAAATAGATTTGCCCATCTTTAGGAATGCAGGCCAGATACATCGGCTCAACCGAATAGCAGAGAATAAACAGAACATTATAAGCATAATACGTATAACTCGTTTCATTCTGTTGCTGTGGAAATGATACTCTGAAAAAAAAAAATAAAAGAACGCTAGAATCCGTTCTTACCTTGTTATTACGAAGTCGCTGATGTCGGTATTTCAAGTTAGCCTACCGTGTTTAATTTTTCACACTTCATATTCGAACTAGGTTCAGTTGATTTTTGATGACACTTTTCAGCGCCCCGAAATATCTCTGCCTGCGCGTGTTCTTCAATGTTTCTGTCGAGATTATGCAGTTCAATAGGTGACCCGTAATCGAACGAGGGATTCTGGGATGCGCAGTCTGCTGGCGGCTTCCAGTTCGAGGCAGCGCAGCCGCCGCCACCGCTTCGCCGTTGAAGCTTATTGATGCGCTTGCAGACCGGCTCTGTCACACTCGAAGATTACCCGGTTGCAGGTGCCTAGCAAAACCATGATCGGCTGTTCAGCCGTTGGTTGCTCAAATTCAAACGTTAAAGGTAAACGCATATAACTACTGCCTCGCAGCATCCTTTGCTGAGTCAGCTGTGCACAAGCATCAGAGGCATGGCTGTAAAAAGGCGAAACTGTAAAAAGGGAGAGACTATCCGTGTACAAAAAGAAAATAAACGTACAGTGCCACTTATCAGGTGGTGATTAGCTGTGTAAGGGCCGACACGGAATGATTCCCCAAGACATTTCTTTCTCTAACATTGACTCAGGCAACCAGAACTATTTCAGTACTCGCATGTACATATAGATGTTTTATGACACATGGTTTTACGGCGCAAACTTAAGCGGGACACAGCGAGATAGATACATAATACTCGTAACCAACTAGCCCACCTTAGCTCCTTCAACACAGATAAAGATAATGCGCAGCCGTTATATATGTCGGCGATACGGTCATTGTTGAAAAAAAAAAGCGAAAACGTCCAACAAAGTACCTCTTCAAATGAACCTAGAACTCTCGGTCACAATGATGATGATGACTGCAATGAAAATACGAAAGAAGTCCAGTGCTCTTAAACTTAGCCTCTGTAGGCATAATTTTCACATATGTGTTCTGCACACACACAGAAGTATACTACTCCCTTTAACGCCGCCACAGTGAACTTGTGTGTTGTGGGCAATTGTAGTAAGGGTATCTGCCTATGAACTTTCAGAACTGCCGTCACGCTGCGTTGTAGAGTGCAAAGCCCGTAGTAATCCCCAGATTAACCCCCTCTCCTTCTACATCCACCTTTTCTCAAGCTCTCCACTTATGTGGATGCCATTTTAGCGCAAACAAGACATGCACAATTAAAGCCCAAATGAACTTAGTGACTCTCGGTCACTAAGGAAAAATGCATGAATACGAAATACCAATCGAAGATGCAGACGCTGCCTCGTACAGGCAGAAACGTAGCTGAACTTGACAGGTGAAGCATCAAGAGATCCGCGTGACCGAGAAATGCTGTTGACAGAGCGTAAAATGATCAAACATTTTCAGTGCTAGCTGCACCGTTATACCGACGATATCGGTTTTTAGCTACGATCACAAAGCAGCATGCATTTACCAGACTGCTGTAGCCATGGCCTCAGCACCCGATTTCCTAAATAATGCTTCTATATGCTTGATAAATTATCGATGAAGATAACTTCGTCACTTGTCTGACTGACCCGCAGGCAGAGCAGTCAGTGACGGTGCGTCCAAGCAGCGGCAAGTGTCGTAGAGCAAAACGTGTCAGAAACAAAAAAGGCGGCCTGAATAGCTTATCCTTGCCTTTCTTGGCTTGTCATCGTCGCGCCCAGAGTGGACTGAAACCTAGAGATCAGCTTCGTAAATGGTACGACATTGCTGGTCGACAAAGAGGACGGAAAGATTCGCACGACTGACAGTCAAAACCATGCAGAAAAAACATGTGCGCCGGGCATGCAGCCGCGTCGGGCGCGTCTTCCGTCGAACCAGAAGCTGCCAGCAGACGGCGCGCCCCACAATTCCCTGCGATTGCTCGTTTTACCGGTCATCTATTTCCTCGTCACAGATGCAACTAAAAGTTTAGTGATTACAGTAGCGAGAATTTGTAGCAGCAGATGGATTTCCGTCAAACTTTTAAACTTTGGACCCACATATGGCCGTTCTGGGTGGTGGTATAAGCGAAGTCACAATCCTTCTCGCAACATACGTGCTATGTTTTACGATCACGTCGACTACTCAGTCATCATCGTGCCATACACTGGCTTCATTTTCCGTTCAATTTCTGCGCCACTTTGGCGTACTTTTGCGATAGCCGTTAGTTCTCAGTTGGCCTCGGTAAAAACCTTCACTGATAATTACGATACTTCCTAATGCGCAATTTAAGCGCAGCTCGATCTGTACGTGTTTTCATTTCGCGATATATTGGCTGACGCGGACAATCTATCTCGTGTGGCACGTTGCAAACCGAGCGAAGTGTGGCACGACTGCCTCGCTAATGGGAGATCGCGAGAGGCAGCGCGTGGGTGACACGTTGGTGCAATTCACAGCAGCCGCCGCAGACAGACCTCCACTCATGCAGCGCTTTGTTTCCATAAAAACGACGCGCGCTACTCTGGTGCCATTTCGTAGCCATCGTCGCCGCAAGCCCTGTCTTGCGCGGCACCACGCTTTTCTTCTCGCGCTTTCGCCATGCTCTCCTCCTCCGCCTTCCTCCTCATGGTTCCGCTGCACCCTCCTCTTCGCGCTCTCTTCGCTATCGCCTTCTTTCATCTCCAGCTGTGCTCCTCGTTCGCTTTCATCCTTCGATGTGCTCGTTCGCTCGGTTACGAGGGACAACGCCGACGCTCACCGCAGGAACGGGTGCCTCAGAGTTGCGCTCTAAAACAACGGGAACATTTTATTGTGGAATGCAAAATCTCAGAGGGCTATTTTTTTTGGAACCGCTATTGGCCAATGCCGACCTGTTCCCTCTGCTATATAAACTGGTTAGCATCACAAGTGCGTTCTCTCCTATGAATGAAGATGATGTCACAGTGTGGCATCATTTGCTTTATCTAGAGACAGGACTTCCGGTCACTTCTGGTGCACAGACACTCTCGGTCACTAAGGAAAAATGCATGAATACGAAATACCAATCGAAGATGCAGACGCTGCATCGTACAGGCAGAAACGTAGCTGAACTTGACAGGTGAAGCATCAAGAGATCCGCGTGCTTGAGTTAACGATGAATACCTCGGTCTGTGCAGCCTGGTTGTTCAGTTCTGCGCAAAAAACAAAAACAGTTCCCAATCTGCACCTGTTCTGGTGTATCACCGAGAATAACCGTGGTGGTCGTTCCCGTAAGGCTAGTTAGTAGTTTGGTCAATTTTAAAACCTCAAAAGCTCTTTCACGCCCAGTTTTAACGCCTTACAATATCAAGGATTGAGACCGGCTCAAAACTGTCTGCCGAGAGGCGATACGACCTATAACGTATGCCACCCCCTCCTAACGTATATTTGTGCCTAATATAATCCACAAACTCCAGCACCAGTATCGTAGTGCTGGTCAAATGGAAAAATCAAGCGATGTGTGTTACCCATACATTCACTGATTATTTCGGTGACGCGTCACATCTGCAGCCGTTGCCTTCACCAAAACATTCTCTGTGGAGGAGGAGTAAAGCCAGCGACTACAGGCCTGTAATGCACCTGCGCCACCCCATCCACTCGGTGGTACCCTCTGGCACCGCTACTTTGAACCGTCAGAAGCTTACTCATTAACCACTGCGCTAACCTGCTTGCTAGTCAAAGTGACCGAGAGGTACGCCATTGCCGCAGCCTCAGCCCACTACTTCCAAAGATACTCATCACCACAAGCTATTCATGTGTGGCAGCTGAGAAGCCGGCCTGGCCATGGATGGTGGCGCGTCAAGCACGGCTGGGGAATTGATGAATATCGCGACGGTGAAGCCGGGCGCCGAGCGCGTTCCCCTCCCCATGCCTAGCGAACTTCCTTTTCGTTGCCACTACATTAACGGCGGCGTTACAGGGGCCTTCGCCTAGCGCGAACTGACAGTTCGTGTAAAAGTAAAGGTGCGGAAAATAAGATGTATATACATGCGGGCACACGGAAGATATATAGAAAAGAGTACGGCGTTAGGGAGCTATGCAATGCAGCTATGTAGTTTGACATTCCAGGGGTGAGGAGTCAGTATACGATCGAGGTCAAAGTGGTGGAGGCTGAGGATGTGTGGTATTCAAATGCTCCAGTGGTCTGGCTTGGAAGTGCGGCAACGGACGAGGTCCTCACGGGCGTGGGATACTGTATGTGAAGTCGCTGGCTCCCGTGTTTCAGAGAGCTCAAGGAAGATGGATGTTGCACTATGTGCAGCTATCACAGACTTCCAGTATCCAAGCAGGCAATACGTACCTGTTTCTTTAACCCGGAGAAGGCAGGCTGGCCGTAGGTTGCTGCGGGTGGTAACGTCGCTGTGACGGAATCCGGCTTGCTCAAAACATGTAACCATGCCGCCGTGGTCGGAACTTTAGTTGCGCTTGGTAAGAAGTGCTCGACGGCGCAATTGCTTCCCAGGTGCGTGACAGCAGCGTCTACTCGGGCGCCTGCTAATGCAGTGGCACAGCCGACGAGACTGAAGGAACGGGGGCCGCGGGACCTTTGTCTGCGGTAGGCAAGAGGCTTTCCATCGCCAGTTGCGCGAGCCGAGGATGCAGCTTTTGGATGAACCGTCAAGCCAGTGTATTGGGGGCGCGTGAACCAAGACAGCTCCGGTGCACTGTGAGTGGGGATCAGAAGGCAAGGGTGCCACGGGAAGGACACTGGCTTAGCGAGGAAGTGCAGTGCGCGTGATAGCCGACGCACCAGTCTCACCATTGTGTTGCCGCGGAATGTCGCTGAAAACAGACGCACCGGTATGCATATTTACATCCGCAAAGGCACTGATAATGGCTGTACTATCTCCAGGACTTGGACCGGGGATACCAGGCGATTCGAGTGGAGCGTTCACCGACGCGGTGGTATGCGCTGGCGTGGATACCAAGTGGTCGTCGCTGAGAAGTAGCAGGCTCACTGGTTGTGAATTTGATGTGGCCATCATCGTGGCGAGAGATTGTTTGTCATCGATGAAATGACGTGACGCGGAAGACGCAGTTGTCGTGCCGGCGCCTGAGCGTGGTTCCAGTGGCACAGTTCTCACCAGACGCCGATGGCGAAGAGGGACGACATAAGTTGAGTGGCTCCTTCAGAAGCACCAGCCGTTGAAGGAGACTGTGGCGTGCTGCGTGGTCGAGGATCATCTGGTACGCCTGAATTGTTCGAAGAAGGTGCAACCATGGTGGAACTAAACATTATTTGAATCTATGCCCTGAGATTATATTAAATCTCAAGATGTTGAAGTGACGAAAGGCAATTAGTGCCTGACAGAAGTCTGACGCCCCACAGTAGCAGCAATGCAGCCCATATAAGAATATAAATTTGCGAAAATTTTCATAATTCAACAAATGATGCTATTGTTGTATAAGTCAATAAAGCACAAATGTATCGCTGGTCAAGGCAATAAAATGTGGGCAGCTTTCACTAGTGGTGCAAGGCTGGAGTAAACAGCTGAGCTGGTGATGGACCTAGCTTCTTCCAGGTTTTACTAGGCTTGGATAAGTTTTTCTAGGGAATGCTATGTGCTGCTAGGCACGGTATTCTGAATCGGCTCGCCGCCGACGGACGCACAGATTCGCTCTTGGCCGCGCGGCTTCTTCTTCGGGTGTCCGGATCTTCTTTGGTCGTCCCATGTCAAGGCTGCATGTACTCGCCACAGAGTCAGCGAGAGTTCTGCCGCCGTCGCGGTGGTTCCGAGCTTTATCTCCCTGGTGACGTCACGGCCAAGCTGCGTCTCCACACTTGCCCGGGCGTGGCTGGTCGAAACCTGCCAAGCCGCCGCCAGAGGCGCCGGCTGCAGTCACGGACACCGCGCGCATTCGGCTGAACTCGGGGAAACGCGGACGGCGTCGGCAGCAGCTCTGCTCGTTGGCTCGTTGGGGCTGCTACAATTTCTTTCTCTCTCTCTCGCTCTAACTTTCTTATTCGCTTTCCCGAGCATAGCGCGCGGTGCGCGCATGTTCTCCTTCCCTCTCCTTAACGTCCCATGTCAAGGCAAAATGTGCATGGTAAGGAGAGGAGGCGCAGAACACGCCGCTCCGCGAGGTGGTTGCTAGGCAACGCGCGGTGACGTAATCGCCAGGCGCAGTTTTTTGTTCGCGCTACGCGGCCTAACCAAGAGCTTAAACAGCTCCGCTGTCAATACTGTCGAGGTTATACACAACCATTACAACAGTAAACACAAAAGACTTACAATATTCACAAGAAAACAAAAAGCGTCAGCAGATATTTGCGACCTTGCAGATTTACAAGCGAATTTCCAATGCAGCTGTTCTTTCGAGCAGTTGAAATAAGAGTTTATTTTCCTGTAATTACACCTGATAAAGGTTGCCCTATATGACGGTTCCGTTTGAAATCTTGCCCGCGTGTAACGCTTACGAGTACTTATTGTTAGGAATTAAGAATGCCAGTAGTTAATCAACACGCAATTGACTTCACCAGAACATCAGCCAAGCATTCCCTCCTTCTCCCCACCCCGCCTCCCTATTTTTGCTAGATGTGACCTCGGTTTCGTTCCCAGTTCTCCCAGAGCAAAGAGATAAATTGTGCATTGTTCTTAAAACACACTGATAAAGTTCCGGAACGCTTGCATGCGTAATTTACTGCAATGTTGTAATTTGTCTCCTCGCTTTGAACTTAGCCTACACATTACCCATAACGTTCTCTTTATTTACGCCAAATATAACCAAGGTGCCTTCATTAGTTCACCGAGAGCCTCGCAGTAACCAGCTATGAACGTCTTATGACGCATAAAAATAGGTAACAAACGGGGGTACTCTAATTATTTGCAACACTTCTAACTGGGCAAGGAACGTAGACATTTTGTCAGACATAGCAATTACTACGACCAACCCTTCCATTTTCACGAAATATAAACGTGTAACCTACAGCTACGTAGTGGCAACGGGAAGCATAATATAGTGGCCACATCCCAACTTCTAAAACTTGACTACGACACTTTTTTTTCTAAAACCTGTGTTCTATCGAACTCATTTAAAATCGCACAGATATTTTCTTCGCATTCCACCCATTCCCGCTAAATGTGATCTCGGTGGCATTTGTAGTTCTGCCAGGGCAACGGGTTATATTCTGCCCCGTTCGCTAGACACACTCATAACGCTCTAGAGCACACACATACGTAATTTATTACATACGCAATTTATTACCACAGTCTCCTGAATTACGTACCAGCTTAGAACTCTGCCTGCGCACCGCCCATTAATTCGTCCTTATTGTGACCAAACATAAAGAAGCTACCTCGTTTAGTTCACTAAGGACACCAGGCGAAACCAATATACATATCACGCAGTAAGACTCCCATTAAGACCTAATTATTATTAAAATTAATTATTTAATTATTATTTATTTAATTATGTTTATTAAGACAACATTGTTATATTTAATGGTTTATGCCATTGGGTGAACTTTCAAAATAAAAAAGAGCCCCCCCCCCCCCCCCCTTCCCCCGAAACAAATGTTCAATAATTTTTCATAACGCTCCTAACTAAGCCACAAACGTTAACACTTGGCAACACATTACACTTAAGCTGCGCCCATTTCTTCTAATTATAATGCTTGCGAAATGCACAGTTCTCTTGATAATTTTTGAAACATAGCTGATAACGGCAGATTGACGCTTTCGAAGGCTTGCTTAGGATATTGTTTTTTGTTTCATTTCAAAAGTTTTCCCCGAAGGCTGTATTTGATCAACACGCATTTAACATCGCACACTAACTTGGTGCAGCGTTCTCCTTACGTTTGCAAAATATTACCTTGATTGTTATTGTAATTATTCCAGGGCACTGGTGTAAGTTTTAAGCTACTCGTTAACACACGACAATAACGCTCCGGTCCCCTTGAATACGTAATATATTTAAAAAGGCGCACTTAGCCCAGCTACTACGAACGTTGCCTAGACATTACCCATACCTAGGTCCTAATTTTTCCCAAATATGAACACGGTGCCTTGTTTAGTAGACGAAAGACTCCGGCGAAACCAACTGCGAGCCTCGTTTGACGACCAAAAATGGGGGGGGGGGGAAACAAGCGTTCAGTAATTATTTATAACGTTACATTTAAAGCAACTACATAAACGTTTCGCAGCGTATTACGCAAAACATTATTCCTATTTCCCCGGAATTTGAAGTTCGTACCTCATGCTAGTTGGTTTAGGAGATTGCAAAACATTTGGAATGATGGCAATATAACACCTTGGAGCGCTGGAATGAGTAACTTTCTACAAATGCTGGAAAGAACCCAAACAGATTAAACATTTATCGCTCATGACTACTAACATGATTCATACTCAACGAAGTACAAAAACCGTGCCTCGTACAGTTTACAGAGGAAACCAGCAAGAGCAACTAAATGCCTTGCATAACGCATAAATGTTCTGAGAAAGCAGGTATATTTTTGTAAAAATTTTCAAGCCATACAAGTAACCTACACATTTCAAGCTATCGGTATATACAGGGTGTTCAAAATTAAGCTTTACGGAATTTTTTAAAATCGCTTGTGGCAGGTAGCATATTTCTTAGCATTGAGCTGGGTTATACGAAGAGGCGGGCATTAGCAGCACGAGAAATGGAAACACATATATAACTAATTAACAAAAATTGACTAATGAACTTCCTAGTTAATTTCTTTACGACACATGTCAAAATTTACGAATTGTAGTCGTTGAGTTTGCAAGACTCATCCACTTGAAATAAATTTCCGGGATGACACTAGCTTCGAAATATTATTTCCCAATGTTTGGGACGAAATACATGGACGTTCCAGTTACTTTTGCGCTTCAATGTACAAAACTGCATTTTGGTAAAAACAATAAGCGGAACAACAGTGCATATTTACGGCGAGTTTCATGGCGCATATCTCCAAGCTGGTGTAATTCTGGAAATTCATTCCAAGTGGATACGCCTGACAAGCTCACCGGCTACAATTCGTAAATGGCAATGTGTCGTAAAGTAATGAACTAAGAAGTTAATTAGATAATTTTTGTTAATTATTTGAATATGTGTTTCGATTGCTCGTGCTACTAATGTCCGCCTCATCGAATAACCCTGCTCAGTGACAAGAATTATGCTACCTGCCAAAGGCGATTTATGAAAATTGCGTAAAACTTAAAAATGAACACCCTGTACATGACATGGATAGATTGCCTAACACGTAGTTGCTAATAACGTGGCAAACCATGTTTATCTCGCCTTACGCTCGTCCACTAGCCATGTAGAGCCGAACAATCGCCATGTCGTGAGCTCCCTTTGAACCGGCGTACAAATCATGTCTTTCCTGCCATACGATCGTCTTCGATGTGGTCGTTGTCGTGTTGCTGTCATCGCACACACGCACGCTACTCACTCCACACACAAAATTACTCAATTTGCACCAACGCATTGGTAACTGTTTGCGGAACC
The DNA here is from genome assembly GCF_013339745.2 of Dermacentor silvarum. Lineage (NCBI taxonomy): Eukaryota > Metazoa > Arthropoda > Arachnida > Ixodida > Ixodidae > Dermacentor > Dermacentor silvarum. The sequence goes on from NC_051156.1 coordinate 155,300,034, forward strand.
CCACACAATTCGGGCTATCCAAGTACCTGCAAAATGCTTCGCATAACATCGATTCCCGCATTGTCTGAGATCTGCACAATCTAATCTTTATTACTATTTGACACACCTGGAGCACTTTAGAAGATAATATGTTCGTATATGTGCTTTTATGGATTCTGCAATGCAGGATAATATCGCGTCATGTGAAAGAGAGTTAAACAGGTCATTGATGGAAACAGAAAAAAAAGCAGACATACATGATGTTATCACACAAGCTGACAGTCTAGCACATGCACATGACTTCTAACAAGAAATGGAACATCAAGATTTAATCATGTAAGATTTCGTTTTGGTAAAAATGGTGGGAGGGACCTTTACTCTGCCATTATTAATCCAAACGTCATGTGTACATTCTGCTTCAGGACGCTTAAAAAGACGCCAAGAAGATATTTTTGTGATAACAGATGGCTTTCACAACGTGATCAATATTGTCATTCCCACGTAGTTGCTTGGCTTGTCCTTTGATTGTGTTTTAACGCAAACCACGCTGATACCATAAAAAACTCCGAAAAAGCGCGAAATCACATGATCAAGGTATCAACTCCGCAGCTTTGCGGTTTCCAGAATGCATCCGCTACTTATTTAGGAATGCTTCTTTTTATGCAACTTTCTTGCATTGAGATGGCAAACTTTACCTTTAGGAAAAGGCACGTGCATTGGCTCTTGAATCACACTCATAGTGAGAGACATCTTTGCGGCCAAACTGGATAGGTCCTACTCGAATACATTGTAAGGCAATAAGTGAAAAAATTTTCAGATATGTTGAAGACTTAATATTTATTCGCAGTGACGTAAATACCTTCTAGTTTCATGCTTTTAATGTACTTTTATTGTTCTGAACTGCTGTGCTAGAGCATTTCGAGCCACTAGAAGTCACATGTGATTTACCAGATCATGGCGAAATATGGCTTCTTGATGATAATAGCATTTGGTAGATGTATAATCTGTGTAATAAGCCGCCTTGTGTCCTTTAAGTCTGCGCTATCCAAGATTGTGAAGCACTTTGCTAACTTGTGTTTTAATAATGCAGTAAAAATTTGACATCACGAAGAAACGTGTATTCCGGAAGAAATCGGGGTGCTTGACCGAAGCAGGCCGCAAAATGCAACGGCACGTTTTAAATGCTGAAGATCTGTTAAAAAGATTCTGCAGGAGCAGTATGTAAAGCTCAGGCAAACCTCCTCAGGAATGACTAAGGATAGCCGGCATCTCATAGTCGTGCAAGATTTCACATAAACTGAAGAAGGTCACTCAACATGCAAGTGTAAAGACTGTTCTTTGAGCACCAACCTAATTGCTGAGGCTGTGCAGGAAGTGCCGTAAAAATGTGCAAGAAAACTTGAGTACTCCAAAAAAAAAAAAAAAATCAGCCATTCCACTTTGTGACGATGGATGACCTGCGGAGCTGTATGTGAGCTCTATACACGACCGATGATGCGGCATGGGCACATTGATGTTTGTGTAATATCGAATGACGAACCTTTCCAAGAGAAACGCCACGAACCACTTTCCATCTGGCTGAGACACGTCTTTGTTGATATCCCCCACAATTACGATGGGAGTGCAGTCAGTCGGTTGGGGTGATCCAGCCAAAGGCGCATGCGCTTGGCGGTTGCAGCACGATCTCCATCCGTATTACGTGCTGCTCGCCGTCACCGCGCACATTCCGGCTTCTGCTCACGACGGTGTTCTTCATAGGCGCGCTGTTCTTCCGCAATCCTCACCACACGCGGCCTACCCATTACACAGGTGGAAGGCAACGGAGATAAGTTTGCGTGGTTTGCTTATAGAGCCCGTGACATCAAACCGCATTCCATACTAAACAGTGTCTATTCCGGTTTTACTTCTTGTTAGTACGATATTTTTATTGCGATAGGAAATATATGGACACTTCAAACGGATTTCTGCCGTCGCCATCGCCGCCGTGAGGTTGCGTATAAAGCCCAAGGGTGATAAAATCCTCGCCGCGCGCCATATGTGCGAGTGAAAGCGCACGGGGGACGCGCGCTTTCACGGAAAGCGAACGCACGGCGGAGAGCGAACGCCACTTCTTCCGTCGCGCGAAAGCCGTTGGGGTATGGGAGGGAGGGGGGCGACGTTGTGCTGCGGCACCAAATGCGTATCTTGCAACCGGGCGCAAGGGGCACTGGCGACTCAATCTCCCACGCGAAAAGAGGAAACCGGGAAGGCAGCGTGGCAGCTTCTAGTCTGCCAACAACTGCACACTTGTACTTTGCGTCGGTGCAGGCTGTCGCGCGCACCGCATCTTGAAAGCGATCTCCCCACGGCTCTGACCTTTGTATGCGCTGTGCTTTCGCCGCTCAGTTTCGTTGAAGCGATAGACCGCACGAACCTTCGCTCGCTGCTGCGGCCGCGCTTGTGCACGCCAGCGTTTTGATAGTGGTTGTCCGTGGTCATCGAGTGTTTGCTTGTGCGCGCTGATACCACGCTTGTTAATTCAGTTAATAAGCGGATGTGTGCAAGCTCATGCAGCCGATAAAACTATTATCCCTACTCCGTATGGCTCTTTACTAATTTGCTATCGCAATTGATGCTTCCCCTTTCGGGCGAAACTGTTACATTTTTTTTTATCACAATACGTTTGGACCCTTCTCCCAATTAAGCACAGCTGGGGTATACCGGGCCATACGCTTTTATCACCATTTTTATCACCGGGACCAGCCGGACGTGAGCTCTGGGGTGGCCACGATCTTTTTAGGGGCGAAGCTCCTTAGGGTGTGGGTCTGTCCCTCCTCTGTAGTATGTAGTAGTAGTAGTAGTCGTCGTCGTAGTAGGTAGCCACGTCTACATTTTATGAAAAAAAAATTACGAAAGTTGTGTCCGTAGCGCGGAATCGAACCAGGGACCCCTCGCTTCCGAACGCGCGGCGCTAACCAGTACGCCACGAAGCGCACATGGCCACACCCACCACGATGACAATAAGTACCCAACATTAACGAAAGACTGCGCGTTTCTAACGCGTTTGCGCTAGCGCGTTACGGCCCGTGTAAGAAGCTGGTGTAAGACGCTGTGGCCTCTCCGCCTTACCCCCGTATTCATAAACGCTCCTCGACTTAACTTGACTTGCCACCGCCTTGGCAACTGCGTTCGAACGCGCTGCCAAGGCGGTGGCAAGTCAAGTTCAAGTCGAGGAGCGTTTATGAATATGGGTGTTATACTCTCTCAGCAGTCATGTGATGGCGTCGGCAAACGGGGTGCACGTTCCGGCGTGTGTAAACGGCTGCGTAAGACGCTGTTGCCTCTCCCCCTTACTAGAGAGTACTGCACGTTTCTAACGCGTTTGTGCTAGCGTCCCCTTAAGCAGGAGATGGTGCAATTATAATGAAGGGCGCTGTTCTAAATTGGAATGACGTCACATATGGCGCGTGTCATTGGTGGAAGTCAATCGTTCGATTTAGTGCGGCGAGACTGGGCGAATTACACGGAAGATTCACGGTTTACCGATGATTCCCTCCGGAGCTTCGCCCACTCATCATCATTCACCCCGAGGATATGCGGTGTTTTTTGTCTACGCATACAAACCACCAGAACCTAGCGTATAACAGCTCCGCTGTAAAAAAATTCATTGAACGATGGGAATGTATGGTTTCCCTGATTCCCCTATTATGTGACAAGCAACACGTCGGTCTGATTGACCGACGTGGGAACGACAGGCTGAGAGAATAATTGCGATGTAACACGTGTGCACGAAAATTGACTTGCAATTTATTGTTAATCATGCGGTTGTACTTCAGCATTTGATGAGTTTGTCATTTTATATAGGCATCGGGATCTTTATACCTGTGACATCGTTAAGATTGTTAAGATAGCCGCACCGGGTGAGACAATATACAATACAATACAATACAATATAGTTTTATTCGCCCGTTTTTTTTTTTACATGGGTAAGTACCACTTTCACAGCCCTTACTGAGAAAGAGGTCGAGCATTTTCAGAACACGTGCTGACGGTAGCATTCTTTACTGTGTTTGCACAGCGCTGTGGCATTGAACTGCACCGCTGTGTCTGCGTGTGTGTATCGTGCTCATGGATTCAGTCAAGCATAACCAACAAGTTCCCAGAAATAAAACAATAAACTTCAAAATATATGCAGCTGCATTTTATTATTATAACTTATCACGTTTATTATTCAATTTAAATATATTTTCCATGCGTGTTCGTAAACATGTTCACAGACGACTACGTCTTACTTGGGTGCCTTACTTACACAAACTGAAATGACAGCTGGCACGCGTTGCAAAGCACAGATGGCAAAACGCATATTTTTACTCCAATGGGAGCAATATGCACTGGAGTTTCTTGTAGTTATTGACTTTTCGATGTTGCCGTTTGTTGTTTCGGATCGCATGACTGTTGGTACACCTGAACCCCAAGTCCTTTACATAGAAAAAAGAAGATAAAATCGCAGTGTATTGGTGGCCACTTGACACGGTTTTCTGGCATCCACATCAAGCAAATCCGGGGTCTGTTTACTAAAAGGCAAGAAAAACCGCAGAAATTATTAACTTAGCGATCGATTCATGCCTAACACTAAAATCCTTACGTTTTATGGCAGAACAGTAGGTCACAAACTAATAGGTTTCTGGCCAGAGAAGGAAGTAGAGATTTATGATTATGAGAATAAAGATAAATTGCTAAGTTAATATTAGGGGTATATGCCGGGTGTATATACAATGCCATGTAGCTGGAGAGAACCAAGGTAATGGAATACTGTTTGCCGTCGCTTGGAGACACTCACATTATATTTTTGCATTTCGTTTATTTTATAATTAGTCTTTATTAATTAAGGAACTTCTCAAATATTATATTTCGATGAAAATTTTCAGTAAGAAAATTGGTGTGCGCGTCACTTGGTCTAGGTACATGACGCTGCATTGAAAACTGTAATCTGTATGAAAAATTAAACTCAATTTAGCAGTTAGGGGCGTTCCTCAAGTATGAAAGCGTGAACCACAGTGATTTGAAAACACTGTTCTATAAGCCGCACTCTTGCATTGCAACAGTTGTACTATTGATGTGCCGGTCAAAAGAATCTCTACAAGAATGTTCCTTAGTCCAAGAAAACAATTAAAATTTGTAGACACAAGTAAGTGACCAAGTTGAAAATGCAAACACTTAATATTCTTATTGCTTTATGCAGAGCTTGACATGCTTATTATTTAAGTTACAACCTAACTTCGTAATAAAGACAATTCAAGGACAATAATACACGTCATAAACTTATGTAATAGACGCCTACTACGTATCAAACATTTTTCGAACATAACGCATTTGTGTGCTAGTTAATAATAATCAAGTCAACACAATACGAACAGTTCTCGGATTATCTCTCCCCCCCTCGCCCCCCTACACCCATCCTCCTAGCTGAAAACATTAGGCGTGGCCATTACACAAGTTTATGTGACATACAGATGTTTAAAGTTGTGCACAATGCGTGTACATTTCTGAATACACACAGGAATTTTTTATTTTTATAGACAAAACATAACCAGTACCCACACATGCGTATTAACCTGCCTTTCTGTTGTCATTCTGAAGAAAGCGCTATCTTTCTTTTTGGGCGAAGTTACCTCACCATCTTTCGCAGCAATACGAGTGGTAGTCTTCAAATGGAATTCTTGGTGTACGCCCCAATTAGGCTGGCAGTTTCGTTTGAGTGCATCGCGCTAGCCAGCATTCCAGGGTGCCCCTTAAGAGCGCATTCTCCTGGGCTGCTAGTTTCAGCTTCTTGTCGAAGTACGCGATAATATAACTATTCTCAGATCTATTAGTATGCTTTATATTGTAATTCGCCTCAACTATTGGCTGATTCGCATCGCGAACGCGACCCTTCTGTTGTGGCGCAATGAGTCGGCGGCCGGCTCATCGCGATAATGGAAGCGTCGCACGGCGAGCTGCCTTGCAAAGCTCTTTGTTTAATTTCTCGGTTTAATCGCGTTTCTGGCCACGCGACATTTGAACACATAAATGAGATTGTGCGTGTGTACTGCCAGTGCTAGGCCAATGACGCCGTCACTGGAAATAAGCGGTGAAGACGGCGATGACAATGAAGTCGCGTTTTGACTCGGGCCTGGTAACACGGTGGAACGCAAGGTAAAATGAAACGTAGTTCGAGCCGGCAAAGATAAGACGGAGTGATAAAATTAGCCTATAAGTGCGCATGTGTTATGGGGTATGTGCTGTTTACGGTGATAAAAAGTGGTTGCAGTAAATTGGTAAAGGACGTTTGTTGCGCTTGATAAGGGTGGTGATAATAATGATGATGAAAGTAGAATACACTTATAGTTTCAAAGCATGCACGTAAATGTCTATATTTTAAGCTGAACGAAGCCGTTTCTAAGTTTTTTTTTGTTAGAATCAAGCGCCTGCACAAAGAAAGTATCACCTTCCTTGTTTACGCAGTTACACAATGTTGTGAACACGCGAAAGAGGGTCGTAACGGAACAGACGGTAAAATTCAG
>NC_051156.1:155309054-155316821 GCF_013339745.2 Dermacentor silvarum
ACAAGTTGATCGAGCAGAAGCTCTTGCAAAACATACGAATTCTCGGGTCGGTGACATCTTCGAACAACGTTACAGCGTTGTGGAAGTCTTTCGATGAAATGCAACTCAACCGAAGAGGACTCGCAAACCTTGGGTGTACGCTTTATCATACGTTTCAGTGCTATGTGAAATACTCCTGAACGCTATATTTTATGATATGGTAGACTATTACAAGCAGGAGAGCATCGAGACCACTACACCGTCAGCACGCACACGGAATAGTGAGCACTCATCTGAACAGGACTTTGAGCGCTTGCTGAAATTTCTTCAGGTAGAAGTCGAAGTAGAGAGAAGCGCGCTCAGACTTGAACACCAAGGCTGAACGAAACACGTCTTAAACACAGCTAGAGCTTCAATATGTAGTCGACTCCTGCTTCACAACAAGGCAGAATTCTTAACAGAATCACTGCTTCTTCTAGTTCTGCCAAGTACCACAGTAGCGAACGATGCACCAGTGACGTTAGCCTCGAAGATAAACGCAGTATGCTCAGCAAAGGTGATCGATGCTTGAAGTGCACGACGAAGGGACACCTTGTGCACCAGTGCCGTCGCAGGATCCACTGTACAGTATGCAAGTGTCGCCATGCTTCAACGATGTGCAGCGCTGGGTTAACGAAAGCTCTTCTTCAGCACCAAAAAGACGCCGGATCTTGCCATGCATGTTGCAACGAATGGCGCAATGCCTCAAATTGCTGACGAGACTCTGCTACAGACGTTCCGCGCATGGCTGACGACTTCGACGCATTGTTGTTACGTGCGGGGCGTTTTAGACAATGGTAGACAGAGAACATTTCTGTGAGAAGACGTCTGCAAGAAGTTTAAGCTCCCTTCGATTAGAGCAATTAATTTGGTCATCAGCACGTTTGGACGAGCTCGATCCTAGCACATTCGACGTGCAAAGTTCGTCATCGTTACGCTTCAGAGCCAACATGACAACGCATTGGTCCAAGTGGAAGCCGTTGTTGTTCCGTTTATCTGCCATAAGATGCTAGAAGCGTCGAAAATGAACAAGTTGCTACAAACCATCGTAGCAGAGGGCACACCATTGGTAGACACGCTTGTTTTCGCAAGCGTCTCCTGCGAGCCCGCAGTGAGCCTCCTGATTGGATCCGAGCAACTATAGAAAATGATGCCCGATTCCAGGGAGATCATATGGGATCCTGACAACAAAGAGTTAATCGCAACCAATATGAAAATAGGCTGAATTCTTCAAGGACCATCACCTTCTGGGGCACAAGTCAGCCATCACACAAGTAGGCATATCTGCGTTCCGCGAACGGACAGCCGTGATAACGAAACTTGTCTTACCGTTACAGTGAGTTTGGGAGCTTGATGCCATTGGCTATGTGGACAAGTCTCGATCAAGCATCATTACGCCTAGGGAGACATTGCCATAGCAAAGAAGCGACGATTCATCTGAGCTATTAGTTGATGAAATAAAACCTGGACGGATGAGTCTGTTAGGTGGCTTCAGTGTAGCAACTGTTATAACTCTCTCCGCTCAGGAGCTAGCAGAAAGTGAAGACACGCGATTCGGGACTTTACAAGCACAACACTTTGAAAATGAGAATTGCTGCACTAACCACGGACAAACCTCTATACAAGACGTCGACCATACGAGACCGTCACCCGTTCGCGGATGCCAAGGGCATTATCAGATCAAGACTCGCCTTGACAAAGTAGCAGCTTCGGAAAATGTAAAATGTACCGCACTCCTACCCGCAGATCATTCTTACACGCCCTTCATCGTCGACAGTGAACATCGACACCTGCTTCACAGTGGTGTCGGCATTACACTAGCCGAGTTGCGGGAGAATTTTGGGGTAGTGCGTGGTCGCCAGTGGGTTAAAAAGGTGCTTGGCCAGTGTGCTGTCTGTGCGAGGTTTCGTCTTAAAGCTACTTCAGCTCCTACAGCACCGCTTACAATCGACAGTCTTGAAGTCTCATCCGTTTCATGTCACGGGTGTAGGCTTTGCTGGTTCAGTGTTTGTGAAAGGAAACGGCTGTGAAAGCATTCATTGTAGTGTTTACCTGTGCTGTAGTGCAAAGCTGTTCACTTAAAAATTTCGAGTGACATGAATGAATTCTTTTTATTGGCTTTTCGTCATTCTATTTCGCGCCGTGGTTTACCAAGTGTAATTTATTCTGACACTGTTTTAACGCTTAAGGCAGCCAGTCGCGAACTTAAGCTTACATATGAACTCCTACGCAATTTCCGGGTACAGAACTCTTGTACATTTTGTAACATCACGTGGAAGTTCTTTGGTGGGCGCCCTTCATGGTGGGGACGTTTATGGAAGAGAATGATTCGAACAGTTAAGAATTGCCTCAGGAGAACATTAGGAAAGAGGTACTTCAGCTTCGAGCAGCCCGACCCTTTAATAACAGAGGTGAGGCAAGTGATAAAATATAGACCGCTCACATACGTTTCTGATAATGCTGCTGAAGCCAAAGTACGCGTATTGACTCCTTCAGACTTTTTGGCGAGTAGACATCTTGCTGTCCTTGCTCAAGCGCAAGTTAACGAGAAACTCGGGAGGTTGCATAGAGACATTGCGTGCCTGCAGATGTAGACAACAAAAACTCAATGATTTTGGCAGCGCTGGTATAAAGAATATATCTTGACACCAAGAAGCGCGTACAGCATATTACAGGAGCTGGGCAGCAGTTTAAAGAGCATTATCCTTGTCATTATTAGATGTGACAATGTACCCATTACGTTATGGAAATTAGCTAAAGTTGTAGAAATATTTAAGGTAAACGATGGGTACGTAAGAGCATTCAAGATCCGACTAGCAGACGGCACTCAGCTCACCAGGTCAGTTTAACTTCTTTGTCCTCTGGTATTGTGAACGTGACATTGTCGGACCGCGGAGGGTGTTGGAAATCGTGCTCGCGCGGCGCATCGAAGAGGACGAAGTATAGGATGGGCGCGCGACCGGCAGATTGCGGGTGCGAGGCTTGTAATGTTTCGCCATGTTTGGATGGCTTAGCGCTCTGCCCCAATGAACCATGCAGAAGTGACTTTGTCCACAGCCTCTGCTGATATTTTCCCGCACATTTAGTCTATATATTGTTACGCGCGAAGCGCTTACTTAAAAACGCAAATAAGATCAATCGGAATGGCTGGCGTGTTTTTCGGGACCGGTTTGGTTTGGTGCCTATATGCATAGCACAACCCACTATGAAGGACTGGCAATTAATCGGGCGGCAGTGGGTAGAAAAAGGTAGAATACTTGAGGAGGATTTTCTTATTTAAGAATGACATATTAAGTGAATTCTAATCGGTAATATTAATGTTTATGCTATATTATCCTAAAATTTAAAGTTAATGTTCTTGTTTTCTTGTTGTGGAAAATAAAAGCAATAAAGTTAACATGGCTGTCGTCTTGTTTCCCTCACAAAATTAAATGTAGCTTCACATACGTTCCTGTTGCAGTGTCCTAGTGCCGACGCCCCCATAGACAATATGACAGGTAGCGTAATGGCTAATCCAAGCTGGCGGAGTCGTTTTCTATGCATGGTAAACCTACGACACTCTATAAAGAAGTGATCCATAGTTTCAGGTTTATTGCAATAAAAACATATGAGGAGAAGGTACGAAACTAGGACCTATTGGAATAGAAAATATGCCTTGGGGTATTCGGCAACGCATTCGCATAAATGAAACTTAAATTTTTTTTGTTGAACCCCGGCGGCTCTGCCAAGAAATCCAAGATGCTGGAAATGGGTGTTACTTAATACAAATGATTGGCATGTTCTTCTTGCACGAATTTTTTTTTAAATCTTGCAGAAGTGACGTGTGCCAACGGTCTTAGGATCTTTAGTACCGGGTCCTGTCAGAGATGCCACTGCTAGTGCGTCTGGTGACTCGTTTAAATTGAGTCCCCCGTGCCCTGGCACCCATACTAGAATGACGAGGGGGTAAATCTTGGGGGGGTGCATGAATGAAATTCTTGGATAATGATGTATTAATTCGGCACTGATGGAGCGGAACAAACAGATAAGGAGTTGGTTATGATTACGGCTGAAGAAATATATGTGGGAAGTTTTCGTTAAGCTAGGATGAGCACCAATAACTCTGCCTGAAATATTGGTGTGAAGTCGGGCAATCGATGAGAGAAAGACCAATTTAATGATCACGAAAAAATGGCCGCTACTGCCTTCTCTTCACTGACGGAAGCATCTGTAGCTATTACTGCATGTATTTGGAGGTTCTCGAGGTGCTCATCTAACATACCATTTACGTATCTAATAGGCAGAGGCTTAGCGCAATTAGGAAATATATCATCGAATTGAACGCTTACTGTCGCAATAGGTAAATTTGGAAAAGCCACATCATGGATTAATACTTGTAGTAGTTCTAATAGTTTCTGCACAAAAACTACCTAGGCATAATGCAGTCTGGACCACTGATTCTCAAAGAATGCTGTTGGTTCTTGAATAAACAAATAGTAAGAGCGTCGCTGGGGAGAAGTATAGATGTTCAGTAATGTTCGGACTGTCAGTATACGAAATCTAGTTTGAAGAGAAGGCAGATGAGTTTCATGATATTCGCTACAAATTTTGGAAGGCCTAGGCACATACATAGTGATTCGCGTTCTAAAATAGCCAGAGGGCGTAACTTATAAGTAGGATCGACCTACAGAAAATAACACGCACCCAAACTCTAGAATGGGGCGGACATACGTACATACAATAAATCACCAGCAGTCTCCCTACGTATTCCAAAACGATTGCTGCTGACTCTTCGTAATAAACCAACAGCGCGTGCTCCTTTAGATGCGATGTATTCTATGTGTGTCCGCCAATTAAGCTTTTGTATGTAAATCATTCCCAGATATTTTAAAGATTATACGTGCGGAATATTCTGACCATACGACAGTGTTAGTCGGATAGGAAAAGTAAATGGGAAAACAATGATGGCACTTTTGTTGACATTTAGCGACATGTGTATTCCTTTTAGCCAAAATTCAATCTGATTCAAATACGACTGCAAAGCTTTATGTAGGCTATGTATATCATCTGACACCGAGAAAAATGCGTTATCATCAGCGTATACATATACCTGTACGTCATGCTGTCTCAGGATATTATTTAGTAAAATACTAAGTAATACTGGGGAGATTACTGCACCTTGGAGAATGCGCCTTTTCTTTTTGTAACTGCGAGAAGAAATACCATTTTGATAGCAATAAAATGTACGTCCGCTTAGGAAATTTTGAATCCATGCAATTATATACTGTGGGAATTTCACACTTTCGAGTCTGCTGGTTAAGATGCTATGCTCGACAATGTCACACGCCTTCGCAATGGCTGATGTCACTAAGGCCGCGTACTGTTTGTTACGGCGAGCGAGTTGAATTCGACTCTCCAAGTCAACATGAGAACACCAAATTGAGCAGCCCGGCCTGAATCCTATTTGAGAATCATTTAATATTTGGTTCTCGCCTATCCATCTCTCTATGTGACCATGCAGAACTCTCTCGACTACCTTAACAAGATTTGAGGTTATAGAAATAGGTGTAATGTTGTTTATTGTATATCCATCGGCCGGCTTTTTGAGTAGCGGAATTACTTTGGCAACCTTCCAATTTGGATGAATACATGCATTTTTAATATAAAAAAATGATAAGATTAAGCAAATACTGGGGAGACAACTCGAAGAATATTTGTATCATTGCTGTAGTTATGCCATCAGGACCTGAGGGTGAAGCTGGCAGCGTCTTTACCACTTTCATTAATTCTTCTAGCGTGACTGCTATGGAATTATTAGCTGGTTCAGGCGCCTGAATATGATAAGGTAGAAGTAGCGTAAATCGACGCTCTAACCCCCTCTCAATCTTCGCCAGTGACTATACCAATTCAGTGTAAGTTAAGCTAACAGATCCTAGATTTACACTAGAGGCACTACAAAACATCACGGAAAAGGACCTTATCAACAAACTGGTGAACAAACACTTATCGTTAGCTAACACTGCCGACAACAACAGATATCCCGGCTACATCAGAACAAAACAAATTGAATACTAGACCAAGAGCTCGAGGTCGAAGAGGTGCAAACCGCATTACAAGAACTCAACAGCAAATTAGCCTCGGGCCCGGATGGCATTACGAATAATATCCTCAAGAACCTCGAACCGGACTCAATCAAGTTCCTTACCGAGGAAATCAACACAGTCTGGAGGCAAGGGCATCCTTCCCCCCACATGAAAAACGGTCCTAACAGTCTTAATACCAAAAGCCGGAAAAATTCCGAGCACAGAAAACCTAAGACCAATCTCGCTCAGATCATGCGTCGGCAAGGCTGCAGAACATGTTATCCTTAATCGCCTCACAAGATATCTAGAAGACAATGAAATTCATCCCATTCAATGATCGGCTGCAGAGCGGGGTTATCCACGCAAGACGCAATGAAACTTATCAAACATCAGATCATCGACAACAACTCCAGAGACATAAAAGCCATTCTAGGACTCGACCCCGAAAAATCAATCGATAACTTATGACATGAGTTTATACTAGAGACTATCTCGGACCTCAATCTCGGCCCTAGATTCCATGCATAATGTCAGCTCTTTCTTAACCAACAGAACAGCAACGATCAAGATAGGAGATGCTCACCCTAGGCTAACAAGGGCACACCACAAGGAGCCGTCATTTCACCTACCCTATTCAACCTAGCCCTGGTAGGACTAGGCAGAAAACTCAGCACTATGGAAGGCATCAAGTACACAATGTACGCAGATAATATCACAATATGGTGCACCGGTGGTAGCGACGGCTTTATTGAAACGACTTTAGAGGATACCGTCTATGCAATTGAAGAATATCTGGAACCAACAGGCCTGAGATGGTATCCAGCAAAATCAGAACAACTCCTATACACCCCAACTAGACCCGGACCCAAGCCAAAAGGATGGTTCTACGCTAAGGAACGTAACATCAACATTCACACTAGAAACGGCGGCACAATGCCGATAGTGAATCAATCAGAGTTCTTGGCATGCTAACCGAAGCAAACGGAGCCAACACTAAGGCGATGAACAGGCTAATCAACAAGACAGACAACGCTATGAGACTGTTCAAAAGAGTCGCGAACAGACAACAAGGTCTGAAAGAAGACAACCTGCTCAGGTTAATGCACGCCTTCGCTTTATGACACTTCACATACGTAGCGACAATGCACAAATGGAAAGCCTCGAAGAAAGAAAAGCTAAATTGTCCAGCTCAGAAATATAGCCAAACAAGCGCTAGGTATCCCTAACTGCACAGGCACGGAACGCCTAATGCAACTTGGCGTACATAACAACCTCGAGGAGAATGCAGAAGCACAAGAAAGAACTCAAATCACTAAACTATCAAACACCAGGTTGAGTCGAGCCTTACTCCAAGAACTAGACTTTGATGCAGCAATGATCAACTCCCTATATCCAGAAATACCACTGGACATTCGCAAACAATATGAAGTCAGACCATTGCCCCACAACATGAACTCTGAACACAATGTAGAGAGAAGAATATCCAGAGGAGCCTGCCTACACCAGGCCATTCGCAAAGAAAAGCAAAGAGTTTGCTTCGTAGACGCCGCCTGACACGTGGACAGAAAAGCTTTCACTGTTGTGCTGGTAGACAACAAAGGCAAAACCATAAACTCAGCCATGGTCAACACTGACAAACCAGAGGTCGCGGAGCAAGTGGTGATCGCTCTAGCACTAACTGATAGAA
>NC_051156.1:155316921-155349441 GCF_013339745.2 Dermacentor silvarum
AGTTCTCTTGATAATTTTTGAAACATAGCTGATAACGGCATATTGACGCTTTCGAAGGCTTGCTTAGGATATTGTTTTTGTTTCATTTCAAAAGTTTTTCCCCGAAGGCTGTGTTTGATCAACACGCATTTAACATCGCACACTAACTTGGTGCAGCGTTCCCCTCACGTTTGCAAAATATTACCTTGATTGTTATTGTAATTATTCCAGGGCACTGGTATAAGTTTTAAGCTACTCGTAAACACACGACAATAACGCTCCGGTCCCATTGAATACGTAATCTATTTAAAAAGGCGCACTTAGCCCACCTACTACGAACGTTGCCTACACATTACCCATACCTAGGTCCTAATTTTTCCCAAATATGAACACGGTGCCTTGTTTAGTAGACGAAAGACTCCGGCGAAACCAACTGCGAGCCTCGTTTGACGACCAAAAATGGGGGGGGGGGGGGGGGGGGAAACAAGCGTTCAGTAATTATTTATAACGTTACATTTAAAGCAACTACATAAAAGTTTCGCAGCGTATCACGCAAAACATTATTCCTATTTCCCCGGAATTTGAAGTTCGTACCTCATGCAGTTGGTTTAGGAGATTGCAAAACATTTGGAATGACGGCAATATAACACCTTGGAGCGCTGGAATGAGTAACTTTCTACAAATGCTGGAAAGAACCCAAACAGATTAAACATTTATCGCTCGTGACTACTAACATGATTCATACTCAACGAAGTACAAGAACCGTGCCTCGTACAGTTTACAGAGGAAACCAGCAAGAGCAACTAAATGCCTTGCATAACGCATAAATGTTCTGAGAAAGCAGGTATATTTTTGTAAAAATTTTCAAGCCATACTAGACTTTGATGCAGCAATGATCAACTCCCTATATGCAGAAATACCACTGTACATTCGCAAACAATATGAAGTCAGACCATTGCCCCACAACATGAACTCTGAACACAATGTAGCGAGAAGAATATCCAGAGGAGCCTGCCTACACCAGGCCATTCGCAAAGAAAAGCAAAGAGTTTGCTTCGTAGACGCCGCCTGACACGTGGACAGAAAAGCTTTCACTGTTGTGCTGGTAGACAACAAAGGCAAAACCATAAACTCAGCCATGGTCAACACTGACAAACCAGAGGTCGCGGAGCAAGTGGTGATCGCTCTAGCACTAACTGATAGAAGTAGACCATATATTTATAGCAATTCATGAAGTGCAGTCCGAGCTTTTCAGAAAGGTACAATATCACAACAGGCATTACATATCATCAAAAACAGCAAGATCTATTACCACTTCTTATGCAGCACACCTAGGCAACATAGAGAAGGCCCCCCCCGAATCACGACGAGATGGCTCATAAGAGCGCGCGAGAACTGACCCTCCGCGACGCCACCTTCGAGGATACAAACCATCTCCAAGAGACCAAGGATGCCCCGTCTACATACAAAGAGCTCACAAAACATTTCTATCTTAACCGAAGAGAATTTAACACCCCACACCCCACATTAAAAGGCCACAGGCACTTACTTTAAGACTTTACTACAAACAAACCTTATCCCACAACAAGAAGACTACATTTCTACATGGCAGACGAATATCCTAACGCACAGTATGCAGACTGCGATGCACCACTTGATTTAGAACACATGCTCTGGTCGCGCAACCGAACCAACGAAAATTACGCGAAGGATCGGGACAGGCTAAAGGCAGCGATTTGCAGCCCGGACCTGACCGAGCATCTATGGGCCGTCCAGCAAGCCCACAACGCGGCCAAAAGGCTCTGCCTGCCAGCTCCGAACGTGGGAGCAGCCCACTTTGTGAGGCAACTCACAACTTGCAGGACCAAATAAATGTTTTCCTTCCTTCCTTCCTTCCTAGATTTACAGGTGCTGAAACAATCTTTTTAGACTGTAGAAACATAAACAGGGTTTTTAATATTAGACTGCGATAGGTAATTGTAATGTTTGGTGTTATAATTTTCTTTCGCGTTGCCAACTGTTTGCCTGAATGTAGCTGCAACAAATTTATAGCCATTCCGATTACGCGGACACTGATTATATAGTAACTTTCTCCAGGCTGCTTTTCTTCTTCTATATTCGCGTTCACAGTCCGCCCTCCACCATAGTGAATAAGTACCCCCTTTAGTTGATTGCATACTGAACGTGGATTTTTTATAAATGTCACTTTTCACTTGACCTAAATTAAGTGCCTTAACTGCCTAATTTAGGTCAACCTGCTTATTTAAAACTGATCGCAATAAATCTTGAAATTTGCTATAATTAACATAGGTGCAGACGTGCTTTTCGACCAAACTAATAGGGTGCGTGATTTCAAAAACTATTGGAAGATGGTTGCTGTTTGTGGCCGAGGTGATCGCAGATCAGGACAAAATGACCCGAACTGGAAAAAGTTAAGTCTAACACCGAGCGCGATTCGGCGGATACATAAGTTGGGGTTCTCGAATTTACACAATTAAGAATATTTGACGAAGCCCAATCTAAAAAATCGTTTACCACACAAGCTATAATTATATCATTTCTGCATGCTGCAACCGCGGCATAAAGAGAACTGGTATTGACAACTGTAGGGAAATAAACACTGACTATCGAAAAGGGTGTGCATACAGGTCAACAGTACGCCCAATTCTAGAATCTCAATATCTGCAGAGAATGACTGGTGACCAATCTTAGCTCTATGACAAATTTTTGTGGATATGAAAAATGCTAATACCCCTCTACGAGAACGGCGATGTAGACGAAAACTGCGATAATTCTTTAAATGAGAACTCTTTTTCTGGATAACCAAGTTTCTTGCAAAATAATCAAATCAGGACAAAGTTCTTCGTAGAGAAATAACAGATCAGTGGCTGCAGAAAAAATGAAGCGACAGTTCCACTGCAGCACTTTCAAGCTTCCTATGTTGACGATATTCCGGCAGTATTAACTGCCGTCCTGTAGAATGCTATCCTTTAGGAAATCATCCTTTTATAAGGTGTCACTCTATTTAGCTTCTAGTTTATGGAGGGTAGTAGCTCTCGGGGATTATGGAGAAGCACGAGGTTTACACGTTCGAGCATCCAAATCTATGTTCCCAATATCTGAACCGGACTTGCGACTGTTGAAGCCCTCGCGTTCGACATGAGTTGTGGAAGCTTCAATGTCCTCAAGACTGCGAGGTGAGACCTCTGCCGTTAGGTTTTTGTCGATATTCTCATCACAAACTGCGATCCCAGAAGTAACACTTCATCGCGCAATAACATGCAAAAGTTGCGACAGCTGTGGAGTGAAAACTTGCCCAATTACCTCTGAAAGGCTTGTAATTAAACTGTCAAGAGTTTTTGCCATAGCTTTCTCCGCAGCAGCAGCTAGAACACCACCAAGAGATGCATCGATAGCTTTTGAGTAACGAGCAGCAGCTTCAGCAACGGGACCGGTACAACGGCAACCAGCCGAACGTCGTCCTTCTGCTCTACCACCTATGTTCATGGTCATTCGCGCTCTCTCTGTCCACTAATACGAGAGCTCGTGACATTTACCCATTGACAGACGATGTCCGGCCGGTCAAATCCGTCAGTCATTCGTGGAATGTAAGACTTCAGGCAGGCAACCTGCACGACTTCGGTTTTATCCGAGTGTCGCCCACTGTTTGCGAGGCGTGCAGTGCGATAGTTTACCTCGCTGAGGTGTTCGAGTATAACGTTTAGCCTAACATAGTGGGTCAAGAACTTCCGGTTCAAGCCGCGATTCCGTAAAGGCGTCCAGAGCCACACAAGGTCACCAGGATCAAAATATACACGTTGGCGACGACCGTCGTTGCAGATCTTTGACCGGTCCTGCGAAGCCAGGGTGGCCGAGCAAGTCGTCGCGCTTCTGCTCGACAGAAGATCTTGGTGATAGAGTCATTGTCATGAGCGAAGTAAGAAGCATGTCGAGCGTGTACTGAGGTGGACGAGCATAAAGAAGGAAGAATGGTGAGTAACCGGTGGTCTGGTGTCACGCGGTGTTGAATGCATAGGTCACAAAAGGTAGGATAGTGTCCCAGTTCTTATGTGCGGAATTGACACACATGGACGGCATGTTGGCAGCGTTCTGTTTGTACGTTCGACAAGACTATTAGTTTGTGGATGGTATAGTGTCGAATGGCGGAAGCTAGATGAACACAGACGAAGGGTCTCTTCGACAACGTCTGTGGTAAATTGTCTCCCCCACCCCATCGCTGATTATAATGCGAGGAGGCAATGTCGTAGAATGATGGAATTTAACAAGACAAGATATTCTTCTATTGCTGTTGATGATGTCAGCGCAGCCGTCTCACAATAACGGGTCAGCCGGTCTACACAGACACTAATCCAACGATTGCCATTGGAGGATCGCGGTAAGTGCCCAAGAGATCTTTAACAACTTGCTGAAAAGGGGCGCTGGAAGACGGAACTGGCTGAAGTCGACTATGCGGTGTGTTTGGAGGTCGCTTGTAACGCTGGCATTCGGTGCAGCTGACGACGTACAGCTCCGTATGCATCTTGGGCCAATAATAGTGGTCTTGAGTACGGTAGAGTGTTCGAGTGGAGTCAAGATGGCCTGAAGTTGGATCGTCGCGAATGGCGCACAGTACTTGAATGCAGAAGCTCTTTGGGACAACAAAAAGGTAGCGCGTGCCAGTGGTCGAGAAGCTTTTGATATAGAGGATGCCGTCACGTAGGCGAAAACGGCGACCTTCTAAACGCTCTTGTGTGGCCACGAACAGCGGCTGCAAGCTATGGTCCGTCTGTTGCTCGGATATGAAGGTGCCCAAATCAGGAAATGCCGGAGATACAAAAGCGATTTATTGATCTAAGATATTAGCGTCGCATTCATTAGTCGGAAGTGGCATGCAGAGAGAGACAGTCAGCATCAACGTGTCGTCGACCGCTCTTGTAGGAAACAACAAAATCGTATTTCTGTAGACGGAGGTCCCAACACGCAAGTCGACCAGAAGGGTCCCGAAGATTCACGAGCCAGCACAGTGAATGACGATCCGTGACCACTGTGAAGGGGTTCCGTAGGGGTACGAATGAAACCGCTGCATCGCGAAAAATGGCCGCCAACCACTCTTGCTCAGTAACTGTATAATTGCGCTCGGAGTGACTCAAGGAGCGGATAGCGTACAAGATCACGTGTTGACTTTCGCCCATGCACTGAAATAGCATAGCGCCAATGCCAGCACCACTCATATCAGTGTGAACCTAATTTGGTGCTGAGGGATCGAAGTGGCGAAGAATATGCTGCGACGTCAAGAGGAATTTTAATCGACGAAACGAGTAGTCGCACTCTGTGGTGCACTCAAAAGGAACGCCTTTTTGGAGAAGGCGCGTGAGAGGATGGACCACATCAGCAAAACTCAGATGGGCCACATCATCATAATTGCGCACAGCTTTCGGTAAGATTTTATTACAAGGAGGTGGAATATGCCGATCCCGAACTGCGCAGGTTTTCACAGTTCTTGGGGAGCATGAAAATTCCGAATTGCGCCCAACTTGCCAATTTTAAGGCGAAAGCCTTAAATGCATCATGAGACGGTGGCCTATAAAACGCGGCATGCGGTACAGAAAGTCACGTGAGCTCGCCTCGTTCTGAGACGACCTTGCGCCACTGCTCGTGCGTTCATCGTCTTCTTCCACAGCTGGTTCCGATGCCGCGGATCATGCCAGCGTTCCCGTACAGCCCCTCGCGCTCGTGCTTGCTGCTCTCGCGTTCGTCGTCGTCTGCTTCGACAGCTGGCTCCCATGCTGCTTACCATGCAAAAAAAGGCAAAGTTAATTAAGATATAATTATTTCAGGCACTCAAATCCAGGAACTGCGGTGGGAGTCGAACCCTCTAGCTTATCTGGGAGTCGAACCCACGACACTTGGTGTTAAGGCGAAGTTAATGAGGTACAGGTAATTATTATAGGGTAATTAAGACACTCGAACCAACGACTATTGGTGGGAGTCGCACCCACGACTATTGGTGTTAATTAGGGCGAAGTTAATTATGGCACACTTATTTAAGTTAGCGTCAATTAAGGCACTCGAACCCACTACCTTTGGCGGGAGAAAACAAGTAATAAGAAGTAATAACGCTGTCCAATGAGAATGTCAAGTAATTTAATGAATGTATCTTGATCGCGCAGGCTTTCGCCTTCACCCTCTTTCGCATGTGCTAAATTGTGACTCAATCTTTTTTTGCTTTTTGAACGCTGTGCCTTTCATATTTCGCAGTTAGGCGTTTTGTATGGACATTGAGAAGTGCTTAGGTAAAGGAACACCACCGTGTTTTCAAACTCTTTATAAAGCTAGAGCGTTAAGGCTCAAAAATATCATAGCTATTATTATAACTATATGTCACCAATAACAATAATCTTTATAATAACATGTAAATTTGATGAAAAAGGGTGGGGTGTTCTTCAATATGGATGAATGGGGAAGTTACTCTAAAGTTGTAAAGTCCTTAGCTAATAAGACTAAAATGACTAGCTGCTCCTGTAAAATGCCTTGATAGCCGGCAATTTTTTTCTCGCGCACAAGTTACATCACTTTGCGGAAATCGTGATACAACTT
This sequence comes from Dermacentor silvarum, assembly GCF_013339745.2. Classification (NCBI taxonomy): domain Eukaryota; kingdom Metazoa; phylum Arthropoda; class Arachnida; order Ixodida; family Ixodidae; genus Dermacentor; species Dermacentor silvarum. The sequence goes on from NC_051156.1 coordinate 155,323,498, forward strand.
GTGCTTGCTTAAAAAAAGCCACCTTCTCTCGGTGGCCTTGAGAGGAGCAGTCGATACAAGTAGTCAAATGCGACAGTTAAGAAATGTTTGTCCTCAGAGCTGCTTTATTACAAATATAACTGTTCACAGGCGCATGGCGACACGTAGGAAACATCAAAATGTATAGTTAATAAGAACAATTTTAAGCTTATAAAGGCAATTTGCAGGCTGAACTCTTACCTGTATTGTAACCCAGTATAAGACAAATGCTGTCACTGTAAAGGACTGGAAACTTGTACAGGTCCAGTTTCATAAAGTTGTAATTGGTACTTAATACCTCGCCGCCCTTGATTACTGGAACTGGTAAAATAAAGTTTAGGCTTACAATTCGGAAGCTTCTTTCATAGAAGAGTTATGGCACCACTTATTGCGCCTCTATATGTTGGCACGAAAAAAGGTACACCTATTTCTTTCTCATTCCATTCCTTCGCGTGACGTCAATTTTACGTAGCCATATAATCAAGATCGGGCGGATAGTGTTTTGATTTTCCTTGTTTCCATAATTTTCATTTCCACTATTTAATGAGGCGAAAGCCTTAGATGGCTAAAGGGACGAAAATTTGACGTCCGGCGTTGTGGCACCGAAATTCAATGGCACCAAAATTGATGATGCCTCCCACAATCATTGGTGGGACGCAAACCCACGACCTTTTGTGGGAGTCGAATCCACTTATGGGCGAACCGGCCTTACCTCCAAGTTGGATTCCAATTGACATCGTGAAGGTCCAGAGTCGAACCCACTACCTTTGGTGTTAATTAAGACTAAGTTAATTAAGGCGCAGTTCAGTCATAAAGAACTCATTAAGACACTCGTACCCATGACCTCTTGTGGGAGTCCAACATCCGCGACCTTTGGTGCTAACGAGGGCGAAGTTAATTAAGGTACAGGTAATTAAGGTAGAGTTATTTAGGCACTCGAACCCACGACTTTGGTGGGAGAAAACAAGTGATATGAAGTAATTAGAATGATAATGTCAAGCAATGTGATGAATGTCTTGTGAGTGCACACGCTTTCGCCTTCATCCTCTTTAGCGTAAGCTAAAGTGAGCATGACTTTACGCTCAGTTCCTTAATTTGTGCCCACTCGAGCAAAATTTTCTAAATGCCTACGTCCGACAAAATTGTGACAGTTGCCTAGTTGCGGTAGGAAAGTAATCCTTCAGTTACTTCAAGCCGGTATTTATCCCAGAGGCCACGGTGGTGTGCGGCCTACAGGTGCTGCTGGTTTCGAACATGCAGTGTGTTTCTGTGCTTGAAGAGCGTAAATAAGTACGTTTTTGTTCCGTTTCATGACTAGTAAAATTAAAAAAAAAGGTGTGCCGTTGACTTTCATAATCATGTAAAAAACGCGTCTTGCGCCGTACATTACCTTTAAATGCAGCAGAACAATACTGTGTACCTACGGCATCTCGGTCGGTTTTTAGCGAAACGTTTTATATTTCAATTAATATGTATTTTATGCATCACGAAAAAAAAGTAAGAGAAAAATTTAAGGCCATGTGTTTTGTATCATGTCAGTTATAGATATAAGCAGTTTTACTTAATCTTTTCGCACAACGTCTGATGCTTTTTTTCCGGCAGCTATTTGTTTAGAATTTTCGGGAAGCTAGCCATACAGCAGCCATTCATCTCTCGGACAGTTCGTTTGCAACTAGGCTCTAAAATGTTGAGAGACTATTTGTGCTGCTTTTTAAAGGACAATTAGTGACCCTTTGGTTAAAATTATTCCTTTCTTTCTTGTAGTTAGCTGTCTTTGCGCATTAGTTAGTACCGGCATTGTACGTAATTGTAAGGAAACAAATATTCCTGCTGTAAACAAATGCGTTTGACAGTTTGATATAAGATTTGATACTTCGTTTTTACGGTTAACTTTAGATTTGTATTCTTAGATGTTTATATTCGCCCACCTCTATTGTATATTGATAAAAAAAAAAGAGTTTTGTTGCTCTGCTGCTAAAACAGGCATGGGCAGCCATTTAGGGCGGTCGTGCTGCCAGAGTGTGTGGCAACCGGTCCTGCGCCTTGTCGCGGCCATCTCTTCGACCACTAATTCCGACATATGGCCTAAATGGAAAATTTCACTATCACAACTCAACAATTGTGACTCCTTTATTATCATAAATAGCACATTGCAATTTCACTTTGTAACAATGCCGACACACACACACACACAAAACTTCAAGCTTTGTCATAAGAACATCTAGCAATGAAAAAAAAATTACTGCAGAAAATTCCTAGTGGGACTTGTGAGATAATGCATAAGCATGATTTCCAGTCGCTCATCTTGCACTTTTCCAATGAATGATTGAGTGATAGAGTTATGCACACCGAGGCTCAGTGTGTCGAGGATGATGCAATGTGCAGCAAGCATCGCAATGACCGGTGACCAGGACGACCATTGCTTCGAAAAAGAAAAACTACGTCCCTTGCTCGAGATCACCTCTCTTGCTCAGCGTTGTGTTTCAGGTAAATACATCAGATAAATAGCATTGTCATTCCATGGCGTTCTTGCACAGTGTCGCGTAATTCCTTGCAGAATAGACATGAAGGCTTAGTTCTCGGTGCGACAGTTCATTACTCACCTACTAATTGTGCGTCTACCATGGTAGGCGTTGTGCTAGTATGAGGCTCCACTGTTAGCACAACATAGAGAGACCTGTAAAATATATCTTCATAGTGAAACACACATTGTTTTTATGCGGATGCGTTCTTCCAATAAACATATTCTGAAGCTGAATAAAGCAACAGTAAAGCTTTCCGTTTGGAGCAATCAATTTAGGTTTGCGCTAATCCCGCAGACACTTATTGAAGATCTTAGCAACTAATCTCGCGGCTGATCCTACCGTCTGCCCCGTCCTGTCAGGAGATTATTGCACTTAACGACAGGTTGTCTGATGAATTGTTTTATTTTGTATCCATGCAAATTTCTGCAATGACGGTATTGACATTCCAGTGTATAGCGCCGTGCGCGTAGGATTGTCTAGACGCTGGCTAACTTTAACCTGATCCCCTATGAAATCTGGTAGTCCCGGAGATTCGACCAGATTGACGCTAATATCATCGGACACGCTGGTTGGGATATTAGGAATGCTCTGCTTTGATGAAATTTAGAGTGTCTTTGTGGAAGACAAGCGTGCGACTTAGGAGCAAGGTGAACAGCCAAGCACAAACCCATTGCCCTTTGTTGCATATGTTCGGCCTCGCGAGTCATCGGACAGCTGCTTAGTTCTGACAATAAATCTCGTCGAACGTGATGTACCGAACTAAAGCGGTGTTCAAGCTATCACTAGTGCCGTTTCGCATCTTCCCCTGCACCCTGTCGCCACTGGTTCTCGTTCATGCAGCTGTATTATGCGCCTCGCTGTCAGCATTCTACTGTGGCTTCTGTACGTGAATGTTTTCCTTCTGCGCCATATTCTAACAAACTCGCAGCTACTAGTGGGCTCTGCATGTTTTTGCGTTCTTTTACTATGACAAAATTACTGCATTTAAATGGCGCCTATTCCAGCAGAGTTCCTGGTCTTCAGCCTGCAGGATTATTAGATTTGTTCAATTCCATTTGGGCACTGCTTTGAAGACAAAGTCTGCGTAGTCGAATTCAAATGCGGTTGGCGTATCTGGGCCCTCATTATCACTAAACTACTCTCAGAAAATAAAACAAAACGGTCGGTTGGGGGATTTACAGCTGCCGTATGAACGTAAAGCATGTATCAAACGATACCGCAACTTATCGGAAACAGTAGCAATAGTCAGCAATTAAATATATAATCTAAGGTGAGTATAATTCGCCGATACTGGAGTGGGATATGAGTAACTGCTTCGCTAGCACCCTATTCCGGGTGGCCGGCAAATGCCATGGATGGCCTCCAAGATTCATGTACCATTCGCCACGGTCCCCAGCAAAAAAGTGTAATGCGGAGCACGCGCCCGGCTACCACGAGAGGGTGCTGTTAGCCGCAGGCTACGGCTCCAGCACTACAAAATCACATATCTTGTCGGGGTAGGAAGTTAACTAAACATCAGTAGGCCGGTTGGCTTTGGGAGCCCACGGCAAAACCACCAATGAGGCAGTGCAGGGTGTCAAAGGTTGGACCTCGTTTGAAGTCAGAGAACCGCAAAGCAAAATTAGTTTGGAAGAAATACTCTGGAACGTGGATCAAAATAAATGGGAAGCAAAAGAGCGCAGATATCAGTATACCGTGAAAGCGTGGACACAGAATGGAGGGAAAGGTCAAGCAAGTTGGCCACCACGTACAAGGTAATTGAAAGTTTGAAGTTGGTTTATTTTCGGACAGTCATGTAGATATCTTCCATGGACGCTGGCGAAAAGGCAAATAAATGTCTGACAAAGCGCCAGCTACCCATAAGCACAACACCCATTGAGAATGACAATAGGGAGCTCAGTCATCACTGTATACAAAAGGAAAAAAAAAACGAAAATTCATAGTGTAAAAACATAAAAAAAGTGGTGGAAACCACATATAGCTACAGCGATACACAATATATGTAAGATACGACGATTTCAAGAGTAACTATGCAAACACTAAACGATATAATGAACAATATCGAAAACATGACAGCAACAATCCCTTACAACAAAGGTGATAATTCGCTTACCCAGTCGGTCCCGACTGAATTGACAATTGGCAGGTATGCATAACCTTTTCAAGGCGTGGACAAAAGTGCTTTTCTCAATAATTTACCGTGCATTGGGGTGTTTGTGTAAGAAATCTGGCATTAAGTAATCAAGCTTCTGGGTCCCGTACTTGGTGTGCAGCTTTTCCTTTTTATAAAACGTATGTCGCAAGTCATGTCAGTGTTCTCTCCGGAGGTATTTATTTACGAAACCAGATGGATCAGATACTCCTTGGTTATATATTAGAGTAACTATTTTCTTATTCATTAAATTGGCCATAGTCAGGATTTGTTGCTTTTTGAATATTGGAGCTGTATGACAATGGTATCATTCACCTTCGATAATACGGAACACTCCTTTTTGGAGTACAAGCATAGTTTCGGTGTTAGTCTTTGTCGTAGACAAATAGACAGTAATTAATACGTGAGCGTACCAACGTGTAATATAGTTGTTTCTTTAACCACCCTGGAATGAAGTTTCGCAATTTACATATAACACGAATGCTTCACGACACATTTGCACGGAAAATATTTGTATGCATAGACCAATCTAGGTATTCGTGTAAAAGTACACGACGAAATTGGTATGATGTAACTAGGTCGATTACTTGATCGCGAAAGTGAATAAAATTCTCGCCAGGAGATTTATTACGAGGTCTAATATAACGTACTGTTATGAAGGTGTGGGTTTATTTACAGGTGATGATAGATGAAAGCACATGAAGGGAGCAGTGGAAGGCGGAAATCAGTCCGGTACGATGAACCGCCCAGTTCAAGCGCGCGCTCCTCACCACCTCTTTGTCTTCTTCTAACCTCCGCACGCGCGTTGCCGCGACATTTTCCCCGGGGGCAGACGAAGCTCGCCGAGCGAGTTAAATGTGTCGGTGATAATACTACTTGAGGCAAGCCACATGAACAACTTGTGTCACGCGCGAGCGACGATTATTTGCAGTCACTTGGGTGGTAGACGGTGGAAGGCGGTGGAAAGCTTCTGCTCGGCAGAACAGGAGCGAAGTAGGTCATCAACAACTCGGGACAAGAAGGTGTGGTCGAGATTAGTGAGGAGCTGCCGGGTGCGTCATGTAAAAGGAAATCCGCCACCTCAGTTGCACAGCTTGTGGGCAAAACTCGCGTGATCGCGTGCGGGGTCGCGTAGTCAGTCGCGACAACGACCCACTTATAGCCATATGTCGAAGTTTGAAAAGAGCCGAGAAGATTGAGACCGACGCGAATGAATGGTTCTGAGGGCACATCGATGGGATGAAGACGTTCAGCGGGAAGCAGAACATGTTTTTTTGCGGCACTGACAGAGCGCATAGGCTGCAGCGTCCTGCAGCGTCCTTCTACAGACCTGGCCAGTAGAAGCGGCGCCGTGCGTGGTCGTAAGTACGAGAAACGCCGTGGTGACCTGCAGTAGGTGCGTCATGCAACTGCTCAAGCACAGATGTCCGGACATGGCGCGGGACAACGAGTCTGGTCCTTCAGGGCGTAAGCTGCGACGGTAGAGAACGTCGTTGCGGAGTACAATCATGTGCAGCGTGGACTCTGAATGTTAATTGAATTATGGGGTTTTACGTGCCAAATCCACCATCTGATTATGAGGCACGCCGTAGTAGGGGACTCCGGATTAATTTGGACCACCTGGGGTTCTTTACCGTGCACCAAAATGAAAGTACACAAGTGTGTTCTGCATTTCACCCCCATCGAAATGCGGCCGCCGTGGCCGGGATTCGATCCCGCGACCTCATGCTCAGCAGCCCCGACTCCGAATGTCCCGAATGGAGACGATCGATGAGAACACGTAGGCAGTCATCACGCCTTTGTTCAGTGCGAATGTCACGCAGACCAGAGATGGCTACGCCTCAAGCGTCGCTGTCATGCGCATCACATTCAGGGCGGTCGACAGGATGACTGGAGAGGCAGTCGGCGTCCTTGTGCAAGCGGCCTTACTTGTATAAAACAGCACATGAATATTCTTGGAGCCGTGGCGCCCATGTTCCGAATCGCCCAGTGAGGTCTTTGGGTGACAAGAGCCAGCACAAGGCGTGGTGATCGGTCACCACGGAAAATGTGCGGCCGTACAAGTAGCAGCGTAATTTGGCTACTACCCAAACTAACGCCAGGCACTCCCGTTCAGTAATTGAAAAATTCCTCACGGTGGGTGGCAGGGGGCGGCTGGCGTATGCAATCACACGCTCTGGGTTACGATCCCATTGAACGAGTACAGTCTCAACTCCATGGGCACTGGCTTCCGTGTGGGCCAGTTCGGGCTGATGGATGATAATGAGCCAGTATAGTGGCAGCCATTAGCAAGCGTACGAGGGCGGAGAAAGCTTTGGTCTGAGCAAGGTCCCATGTGAAAGCAACGTCCTCCTTAAGTCGGTAAGTGGGCGAGTAGTGTCGGCAAAATTCTTGATGAAGCGACGGAAGTACGAGCATAATCCGACAAAACTTATTACGTCTGCGGTGTAAGATGTAAAAGGAAAGTTCTGGACAGTACAAATTTTGTCAGGGTCGGGTTGAAAGCCAGCAGCACTGACGAGATAGCCAAGAGCAGTAATTTCACGACGTCCAAAGTGACACTTGGATGAGTTGGATGAGTTGGCGTGTCGAAAAACAGCAAGAATGGCTGACAGATGTGTCAGATGACTCGCGAAAGTTGATGAAAAGAATATCACATCATCTAGGTAATACAGACATGTAGACCATTTATAGCGGCGAAGTAAGGAGTCCATCATTCTTTCGAAAGTTGCCGGGGCATTACAAAGACCGAACGGCATAACCTTAAATTGGTAGATGCCACCCGGTGTTACGAAGGCAGTTTTCTCACGGTCCATGTCATTTACTGAGATTTACCAATAGCCTAATCGAAGGCGTGGTGGCGTGGAGCAGAGGTAAAACCCGGCCTCTAATCTGAAAGTCGTAAGTTGGAATCCTCCTCCAGTCCACTACATTTTCAGGCATGGAGTGGCGCTTGACACCGTCAAAAAAAAAAAAAAGAAATCGCCGAGAGCTAGTGGGGCTATACTAGTCCAGGTGCAACCAAATTAGGAAGGCCCATTAAGCATCAACGATGTCACTTCCTCACCAGAACAGGAATGCGCCTCCCATCTCGAGATTCTTTGTTAGCCTAAGTTCTTGCCCCATATGTTAGCACCGGTAGAATGCAATGGTTGTACGCTTTTCTTTTCAAAGATATTGGTAGGCTCCCAGTCAGGATTTGGTAATGCCTGCCGTATACACTCAAACCCAATTTTATTCTTCTGTAAATTTCCTTCTCATGATCAGGGTCCCCTGTGAGTAATTGACCTAGATAAACGTACTCCTTCACAAACTAGAGGCTGACTGGCGATCCTGAATTCTTGTTTCCTTGCCAGGCTATTGATCATCATCTTTGTCGTCTGCATATTAATCTTCAACCCCACTCTTACACTTTTTTTCTTAATTGAAGACTTTCTCGGTTAAGGTCCTCAATCATTTCTTGTAATTCGTCCCCACTGTTGCTGAATAGGACAATGTCATCTGGAAACCGAAGGTTGCTGAGATATTCAAAGTTGATCCTCTTTCCTAAGCCTTCCCGACTAAGAGCTTGAATACTTCTTCTATGCATGCAGTGAATAGCATTGGAGAGATTGTGTCTCCTTGCCTGACCCCTTTCTTGATAGGTAACTTTCTACTTTACCTGTGGAGAACCAAGGTAGCTGTGGAATTCTTGTAGATATTTGCCGAGATATTCACGTGCGCCTCCTGTACTACTTGATTACGCAATATCTATGACTGTTGGAATCTCTACTGAATCAAATGCCTTTTCATAATCTATGAAATCAATATAGAGAGGTTGATTTAACTCCGCAGAAAACGCATAATCGCTGCTAATTGCAGTGGTTCGACTTGTGACTTGTCCATGCGTCCATGGCCTAATGGTTTCAATATCAGGCTTCTTTAATTTGAGGTCCTGTGCTCAAATCTTGTCGTCGGACAATTTTAGTAATGATTATTTAATTAGTTATAGCGAAGTACTTTCAAGGTAAATATACCTGATAGCGAAGCTTCCATAGAAGCCCATACGTTCAAAACTTGGCGGTTCATCAGCGGTTCACGGGGCTTAGCGCCATCTGTGTTACGCGGAAACACTCCAGGGGGAAAAAAAAAACGTGACGCCATATCGGTTAAAAACCAAAGTGACGTCATTCTGTTCTCAAAGGCGCGAAATTTGTTGTGGTGGCCTTCCATTAGAGCTGTATATCCAAATGCCCTGCCATTCGACTTGATGAGCGTTTTGAGCTTTCAGCGGCCGAAGGTCAGCCGTACGGGTGTCGAAATCGCACCCTTGCACAGAAATACTTACTTTCTTTGGAGACCGACGGAAGCTTTGGGTATAAAGTGCTGGTCCCATCGTCAGACACTACCAGCGCATGCGCGCGATAACAGCTGAAGTAAACAGTTATCTGGCGGTCCCAAACCACTACTTTTGACTGAACAAGTTAAGAAATGACGAAACTACCTGCGCCACCAAATTCAGACGAACGTCGACAACGACAGCAATGCAACGTGGGAGGGGGCGCTTTGTAACTGGTGAACTTTACGAGCGCACCTTTCTGCCCACTTCAAAGTGGCTCGCATTGCAAGTGAAAGTGGCGTCATTGCCCCCTCTAAAGGTGGGCGCTGCACACTATCGGAACGTTTCCCCGGGGCGATGGCGAGGTTTCAATAAGAGTTCATCGGCCACCGGTTCAGCGCCACGTGTGCCGTCTGTGACATTCTTTGGTTCGCCGGAGACTTGGCCACGACCGGCGGCGTGCAGGACGCCCAACAGCGTGAAATAGCCGCGGGTGCGTTGCGGCCGTGCATCTCTTACGAAGCCTTTCTATAGCTGACCCAGCATAATCACAGCTTCGCTGGCTACTATCTTCAGAGTACTGGAAAGGCCTTAAATTTTTCTTTCCCAGTGTTTTTCCCTCCTCACATAGTCGAGCTTGCATCGCTGCTCCCATAGCCACCTTTGCCGATGTCGGTGACAATTTGTTCTGAACCGATTTATGCCCGAAGCTTCACGGCTTATTTGGATCTACCCTGGTACTCTCTTAAAAATGATCTGTTTACAAAGTCACGAAGCCGCTTAAAGCCAGAAGCACGTAGTTTAGGCAAAACCTAGTACTAGCTACCATTCCCATGCTAGCTGAACCGTTCTGCTAGCAGCTTCCGCAGACACTAGCGCCACAGTTCATTGTAGCAACTGTATGAAACTCCATGGTATAACCTAACCTCCACATTCTGAGATACCGCGCTGTGCTATAGGGCTTCGTATAGGCCGGCCACTGAGTAGACATCAGTGATGCCGGCCCGCCGCTTGCGCCTTTGCGCGCGCTCATGGACGACTGCCCGCATGCTCAATCAGATGCGCTTCTCCGGCCCAGCTCTCCTCACTTCGGAAATCTAGTGTAACTCGACGTGCATGCGCTCCATCCCGCCGTACCCCGCGGGGCGCGTGAAACGAGGCGTCCCAATCAATTCAGGCATGGCACGCCATCTAGCGGAGGGCGCGCCAGTTTAGTTAGATGGCTGTTGGTGGCAGCATGGCAGAGGATGACAGCGATACAGACTTGCACATTCGAACACGTTCAAGGGCTACTTACATTCGTGTTTTATATAATCCTTAAGTGCTGACTATGACTGCGTGTTTTAGGATAACGAGCCATCATTTAACACCATTGTTTCTTTTTAGGAGTGGTTACAAGATACCCAGATCACTGATACACCAAATACGCCTTAACTAGGATGAGAAGACCTTGTCTTCAAAATGAGCACGTGGAAGGGTAAAAGACGCAGCAACCAAATGTTCTAGTTTTCGAGAACCGAAGCGGACGCAAAAAATTGGACGCGTGAAGTGAGCGTTGTCTAGACCACGTGATCTCTCAAAGACCCAAGCTACATTGAAAATTTCGCAGTAGAAAATGCTCAGTCAGGGAGCCGCTTTGTACTCAATTATTTCGGGTATACATGTGACATCTCTGACTTTTTGTACTCGTAATCTCCTTTGGATGTGAGCTGTGTTCTGGGGAGCCACTGAACAATATCATCCGGACAATGTAAAGTTGTGCAAAAGCACATTGGGCTACGCAAATCAATGTGTGCTGCTACTGTTACCTCATTTGCAAAGCCCAGTAAATACCTTCAGATTAATATTTAAAAGGTACATCACCCAAAATAAAACCTGGTGACTAGCTAAATGCAACACTAAGAGCCACCTTACAATATTTGGGCATCTGACATCAATTCACACACAAAAAGGCCCATGACGGAATACTTCATCTTTAGAACTGCTAGACGCATGAATCAAAAATAGGAAGACCCAAATTTAAACGCTTCACCCTTGCAAATTCTAGACGGATTACAGATGCCTAAATTCTTTAGACGCGCCACTTGCGATTGATGCCGGTTTCCAAAGGCCAGACGGCATTGCTCGTAGAAAGAGACAAAATGGCCATTCATATTACCTGGTAATCTTTGCACTGAAATAAAAAGAGAAAAGCAGGTGAGTAATCATCAGCGTTGCTTCCTAAACTGTGGTTACATTTCAAGGTGTTCATGAGCACTCTTAGTTTGTTTCTATTTTCCTTTAGTAAAATCCCAACAAACGACTGAGGCCTGGTCACCTTAAAATTGTGACTTCTACTCATTTTAATACGGCTTTAGGGCTTTGGGAAAATGAAGTAATTTAGGATTAGAAAGAAGAACGTCAGAACTTACATGAAACAATGCACTTAGAACTATAAAAAGTAAATCAGTCATCATGTCGTTCAGTATATTGAGGCTCAAAGAAATGTATAGGACACAAACCAGATTCTAATCACAGTATGCACAGGAAGTTCTGAACCTGTATCACCATATATGATAGAACAGTTATTAGAAGGGGTGTTACTCGAGCCTGTGTGGCAAAAAAAATACGAGAAATATTTACACTTGTGGACCCGAGGATTCAGCGGACCTAAAAATATAGCGGGATAGCAGCGCACCTGTGAATAACCCACGGGACACAGTAACATTTGGGATTTTCATTTGAGTCAACGCGAGACTTAGAAATTGAAGATAGCGTGGAAGCGCCTGCCACTTTGGGTTATTCTCACATAGAAAACAAACCCACATGACGACGAAGTTGGCTAAACTAGAAGAGGTTAGTCACAGCTAAATCTTCCCTTGTCTACGTGGAATCGACAGTTAGGCAGATTGGCGGGTGTCCTATGCGAGGCCTGCTTCATGATTGAAGCCGCATGGCTTTTCAAGAACCTGTTCAAGTATGCTGCAGGCGGTCCCTGTTTGTGGTACTTTCCATCCGATTTGCTTTGGTATTTCTATTGCCGTGGCCGTATCGGCAAGGGCATCTGCGCTTTCACGTCGCAGATCCACATATTTGCATTCATAAACTTTCTATAGCCGCTATAGTTGCACATAGAACAAAATCCTTGTGGTATGGTTGGGACAGTGTAGCCCTAAGGGACTGCAGCCTGCGATAGGTCTTGGGCATCTCTGGGAACAGGGTGCAGAACAACATTACGGCCAAGCCTCCAGAAATGCCAATTGATCCCAGTTGCGTTGACCTCGAGATTTGGAACATGCTATTTTTAGTGCGTTAGGAAGTCATATTAGGGCGGGCGCGTGCTCATCATGTAGTGGTCTCCAGAGGTATCTCCTACAATAACTTTGGACATACCTGGGCTGAGAGGTCATTTACAGGAAGCGTGAATAAGCGAGTTTTACAACACTGAGCCGATTTGAAGTATGAATTTTAGTATCAGCAACATAGTTTTTTATCAGTGATGCTGTCACTCCTTACGCAAGCCTTACTACTGCGCATTGCTGCACTGCTTGAACATCTCTTCATTAGAAAATGTTTGCAGGCAACCGTTTCGGTTGACGCGTAAGCAAAAAAGCCTACTTGTCACTTTGAGTGACAGGTTGCACAGCTCAATGTAGTTCCCGACCATTAAAGCGCGACTATATCGAAGAGGCAACAAAATTATGTTCAGTGCTCTGGAAGGCGTGTTTTGAAGCAAATATTTGTTGGAATCGCTTTCGGTTCCGAATATAGATTTGCCGACTAAGCTTTTGCATGCTGTACTCCTTGATTTCTGTGTTCCTGCTATTTATTGATTTTGGATGAATTGTGCTTACTCGTTTTGCAGAGGTCACTGTGTTTAATAGTATATGGCCAGAGAGGTTAGCTTATTTCTCAAAGAAATACGCGGTTATTCACTAAATCAATCCGACTGCATGCATTTGCAGGGATTATGGGATGGGGGTGCGAATGAATTGGGTGCGAATGGCAGCGCTAATGGCAGTGCGAATGGATTACCTTGGTTTCTACTTTGAAAATAGTATATCTTGACGCAAAATTTTGCGTGCTGTGGGACTGCGTTCCAGCTTAGTTTTGTGTAGCTATTTTACCACGATACGTTTATTATTCCTCTTGTTGTTACCAAACTGTAGGCAGAGTTTTTAGTTCAGTGTGCCTTCTCCGTAAATTATGACAGCATGACCAAAAAAATTCAGATGTGCGTTCCACATTCTACTGTCTTCAAACAAACATAGTAAATATGGTCTGTACTAAAAGCATGCAAGAAGAAAATACATCATACTGGTCTAGAATAGGCATAACAATATGCCACCAACAAAAGCATCTTTCCGGTGCTTTTTATGGTGGAGACGATGTGAAAATAGTAACATGTTACCCGGGAAATGTGCATGATTCCATTTCTTTATGTTGCAGCCAGTGACTTGGGTTTGAGTGATATGTCAGAGATGACTAAAGCTGCTTGGAACATTATTGAAATATAATTTACAATTGAAGGCCAGTTGCAGGTTGAAGGAAAGTGTAACAGTCTGGCAATACTGGTGCTAACATTATACAGTCTAGTTTGCGAATAATTACATGACAGAAATAATTATGCCGCATACACGCACATGTTATTTTACCTTTACAGTAAAAAACCAGACAAACGTATAAAAATGGCATAACTGTTACTATATGAGCTTCAGATAATTGACAAATACGCGTGTAAGAAATAAAGATAAACCCAAGTACTCAAATATTAGACCAGACGATTACCGTCAATATGAACATTTGAAAACCGCAGTAGGAAAACATTATGAGTAAGCTCGCAGCACAAGCAATTACATAGTGTATTACAGTATGTTTAAAACGACAATTATAAGAGCACAGGCAGTAACTCAATAACATTAGGCAGTTTTATTTCGTCCAAAAAGGTGTTGCTTAAACACTGAAGAAAAGTACGCATGTTTTACTTTTACGGGTAGTTTATTGCAATCTTTACTCTCACCGTAGACAGTCTTAGTAGCAGGAATAACAAATTTTCTGAACGTCTTATTTCTGATCACACGAGAGGATGAGCAAAAGGCACACATGGCAAGTTATTTTTGACAACACTGAAAACACATGTGCCATATATTTAATTCATGTAGTAAACGACATAGTCATTGAATGAAAACATAAGCCGCGATATAAATGGCAGAAAGAAACTGCAAATTTTGTTTGTTAATACTGCGAATGTTGCCGTAAAAGAAAGCTGATAGAGTCTTTCTCCTACGAATGTTCTCAACGTCAGCCATCGTATAAGCAAATGGTAATTAAGGGCTATGACATACCCTTGAAAATAGGGCTTAACTGTTTTCACCGTCTCCTTCAGAAGTCATGTGCACTACACCAGAGTTGTCAGATTTTCCAATTAGTATCTTTCCCTCTGGCACCCATGCAAATTCCCAACTTTTCTTGCTTCTTCGCTGGATTGTTTTTCAAGAAAAATATTGTTTTCTGGACACGTGCTCATTTATGAGCAGAGGATTGTTGTTCTAGAACCCTAGCATATAAGCATTAAGCCCCATGTTAAGCTGCCTTCAGTAGCTTGTCACGAGCTCGATCTACATGTGGATGCAAGGGTGCCTCAGAGGTGATATGATAGGGGTCAACATGGTGGTAGAGGAGCTTCTCTTGAAGCCCCATGCAATGACTTGGGAGCGAGAATAGGACGAGAGAACCCGAAATAGAGTAAGCTGCCCTGTGTTGATGATGATAAAATGAACTTTGTATGGCTTTTGAGTTAAAGAGCCGATTTCGGGTTACCGTGCCTGCGATGGCACGGTAACCATGGATGGCATCATAAACAAGTGGTTGACGCTGGATCACACACAAGCACATTGTCGTAGGAAAGGAGGGAGGTCAGGTTAATTAGAAGATAAAATGACAAGTAGCCGGCCGTTTTATGACGCCACGAATTGTAGGTTGAGGTGACAAACTGCAGAGCCCATCCCGATCACAATAATCTTCGGAAACGTACACAGAGAACATGTCTGTAAGCGTGTGGATGAAACTTTCAGTGAGGTGGTTGGATACGGCAAACTTCTGATAAGTTGTACAGGCTGATCTCTACTATAGGAGGCAGGATGCAGTATCGAGAGCCCTCGACAAAAGCCACCGGAAGTAAGTGGCCGTTTTCCGGATGTCAACGCTCCCGATTTTTCAGTGACACTACGCATGCATAAGTTTCGATGTTTCTTCGATTATTTCACCTAAAATGTAGAAGGAGAATTGGAAAAGTCTTTTTGGAAGGCATGCCAGGCCCATTTCTTGCACGAGTGTATTTACTGCCATGTAAACAAATAAAAAGCTACTGCATTTAGAGCTGAAAGTTGGCTAATTGATTCTGTGTTAAGTGCATTATAATAAATTTATAAAAATACAGAGTGCTAAAAAGCTCCTGTCATAGCACCGGCATTCGCTTCCGTTCTTCAAAGCAGCACAAGTGGACGAATTTGGTTCTCAGTTATCTAGGTTCTTGGAGTCTCGGATAGCTTTTGCAAAAAAAAAAAAAAAAAACAACATAAACAGCAGATCCAACGAGCTGGAATCTATATACAGCAAAGCTTAGTGTGAGTGCATCAAGAGTCGAAACACGAGTTTTTGTTTATTGATTGTCCACGCAAAGTGACAGGGAAGGCTTTATTCCGGCATTGTAGAGAGGCTAATACAATGTATTGTAAACGAAACAGATACATTCAATAGATCGCGGGGCGCCCTGGCGTTTTTCTGGTTCTTTTTTTTATTTTACCTACTATTGTGCCACACCACGTGCCTTCATCGACGGGACGGGCGCTCCCCCCACGGCGTTCTTCTGAGCCCCACGACTAATCACCGCGATGCTCAACGAAAAGAGAAAATGTTCTGTTAGTCGCCCACTCGCATCGCATCGGGATTCCACCCTCAGGTGCTGGGCGTGCTTCCATCGCCGATGATTATGTATGGTTCAGAAAGTTCATCAATGAAGTTCAGAAATTGAGTTTTATAATGTTGATAACTAGGATATATATATATATATATATATATATATATATATATATATAGAACATATAGTGTTTAGCATCCGTAGCAGCGCCACTCGGACAGCCCAGTTGTCCAGCGCCACGCGGGAGTCGTGGCGCTGAACACCCGCTCTAGAGAGTGGTGTGTGTGTCGTGAACGCCTGAAGAGATGAGGCCTTGGAGCCCACAAGCCTGGAGGTTGATGGATCTTTCTGAGAAGATAGATCAGTGCTGGCTGCTACTACTAAGGGATCAGGTGGCACAGCCGGGCCACGCAAGTTTGGGGCCTGGCGGATGCCCACTTCGGCGGCGGCGTTGTCCACTTACTCGCCGCATCAGCATACCTGGTTGTGTGGAGAAAGCAAACGCGCCTTCGCGATTCTTGAAGAAAGATATTTTCCTTCGAGTGTGATTGCCTCTTTGTCTCTTCCATAAAGGACAGGATCGAGAATAAGCTGCATGGCCACGGTCACAGTTCAGACAGTAGAGCGTGGCATTACAGCTGCCAGAGACATGTTCTTGGTCACCACATTTAACACAAGTTAGTCCGCCTGGGCAGTTTTCGAGTCATGGATAAACATTTGGCAGTTGAAACATGTTTGTGGCTTTGCGATATATACTCTAACTCAGATTTAGGTGTATACTCTTTCGAGGGCCTCTGGGTGAATACTGGAGCGAAATGATTGGGCCAGATGTTTGTGGGAATTTCATTGTTGTCTCGTTTAACCTTTATTCGTTTACTTGAGTTACATTCTGTTCTTTGCATCTCTCTAGGAGCACTTACTCGGTCATGTTCAAGGCTTTCATCAGAAATTACTGTTTTCGATGTGTTCATTGATCGATGTGGGGTCAATGTGATTTTCATATGAGCGAAGCTGTGAGACTTGAGTGTTTTCCATGCTGATGCTCATCGGTAACCTCAGGGAGGAGGCCGCCGTTGGCCATTTTCGCCCCATTGTAGCCAGGACCTAGTGTGTCCGTTAGACATTGTGCAATAATGAAGGGATAAATAGTTTTGACTGTCTTTTCAGTGTTCTGACTATCGTTAACATCAAACTCTGGGACAGTTTCTTTGTTCTGGACAAGAAACTGCAACATTTTTTCTCAGTGCACCCTCTTTACGTATGAGGGGGATCAGGCAAACACGGGAAGGACGCGAAAGCCGCAAATTTCATTCCTGAAGCTATGCCAGCCGTCACCACCGAGCGCAACAAGGGAACGTTACGAGATCCGAAGGAATTGTAGACACCAGCAAGCAGTACATAGCTACCATAATGTAGTATACCCAACCTTAGATAAACTACACCACGCTAACTTGCTGTCTTTAAAATCGAAAGACGAAGTGAAGCACAGAGAGTAAATATTAAAAGGGAGAAAGAAAGAGAGAAAGAGTAAAATAGGAGAGGAGGACAGGAAGAGGCAACTACCAATTCCCCCCGGATGGCTTAGTCCGGGGGGGGGGGGGGGCGTCTACATGAAGCCGAGGCCAAAGAGTTCTGTTGTCTCCGTCGAGCAGCCTTAAATGCCCAAGCATTAACCATCGTTTCAACCGCTAGGGTCTTTTTTCCCCGGACACGGCTGAGTCATACAAGGTTAAGTGCAGGAGGGTTCAACCCCCTTGTGCTGGGGTCAGTGGTGTTGCAACACATCAAACGCCTCATCACTCAAACTCCCCTGCGGGTGCCTGACATAGACGACAGACAAGCTCTTTGGCGCGTTAGTCTGTAGCACCCACCGACGCCGCAGCGCGGAGCGCTTTGTTCGGCGCTCTCAGCCGGTGCCTTGGCGCCGGCTATCAAAGCAAGAGAAAAATAAAGAAGCGCAGCGCGGTGCTCGAGGCGCAAGCTCGGCACGCGCAGTGTCATTCCAAAAGCCAGCCACGCTGGTCGTCGGAGACTCCCCGTCGCTCGGCTCGCCGCCTTTGCCCTTCTGACCAGGGACGACGGCACGGCTCGTACAGCCGCCGTCACGTCTCTCTTACATTGGTGACCCGGGAGAACGCGCGTTCCACCGAGCGACACGCTGCCATGGCTCACTGGCCGGAGCCGCAGTTCGACCCACCACTGCCGCCGTTCTCGTCCAGCTACGTCGGCGCATGGTTCGCTCAGTTCGAGGCGGCTCTGGAGCTTAACCACATCTGGATCCAGGAGTTCAAGCACGCGGTGCTACTCGACGTCCTGCCGCTTGCTCTCCAGCTCCACCTCGGCGTTCCATCGCCTGGCCCGCGCCCGTACGACGAACTGCGGCAGCGCGTGCTCGACTTCTTCGGTGCTGTCCACCACCCTCTTCCAGAGGTAGACCGCGCGGTGCGCGCGTCATCTCTGCCAGCGCCCTCACCGCCAGCACCAGACGCGTCTGCTCCTGCGCCCGTTCGCCACCACCAGGCAAGCCTTCCTCCCTCGACTTGCCCCGATACCGTCTCGGCGACCACCCGATGCGCTACCGCACAGTCCCCGGCCTCCGGCTCTCTCCAGGGGTCTCTTTCGTGCGAGTACGCGCACAATGTTGTCGCCGAGGGTATCGTCACGACCATGACACCGGCCAGGTCATCGCCTTTCTCGCCCCCAACGATGGAAGGCGACAGTGCAGACATCGCCGACCCAACGCCGGCTACCGTTCCCCACGCCATCGGGTCTGTCTCCAACGTCATTGCTCCTCCAACGACGACACCCGACCCGTCCACGCGGTCCGCTGAGCCAGCCTCCGAGCCGGCGCGCGAGCTCGGCACCGCACCGATCCCACTGCCTACGACTCTGCCGGATAACGCCACAGCGGACGTGGGTCACGACGACCTTCTGCGACCCCCGCTGCATCCCACGTCAGGCGTCCTCAACGAACCACCGGACGCTCATGCAGGCCCTGACCCCACTTTTTCCTGCCGGTCCGTGGCTTCCTCGCGATGCACCCCATCGCCGGACGCGTCGGATCGTGGTCGCCTCCCGACAGGGTGTACCACGTCCACATGCAATGCAAGCGTCGTGGCCCGTCCAGGGCTTCGACTGCATCCGCACGACATCGCTCGTGCGCGGACCCTACACGCCATGCAGCGGTGCGGTCCGTCATACGCCACCGGCAACGCTCGCACTGGTACCGTCGATGCGCCATTCGCCTCAAAGGCCTACCCGTTCCTCCTTCCTCAGGACGCATGTGCCGATTCTATCGCCGGCTGGACGCGCCCCTCCCAACAGCGTCCGTTCAGCGAGTACCTCGTCCGTTGCGGAGCTCCCAGTGCCACCCGCCTGAGCTCTGCGCGGCAACTCGATGCCCTTCACGTTAACAACTTGGACTGTCCACGGACACTTTCGAAACGCGGTTTCACTGGATCGCCATTTCGACGTTCCGTCTGGGTGGGGGGCCCTGTAGCGCCCAGCGACGCCGCAGCGCGGAGCGCTTTGTTCGGCGCTCTCAGCCGGTGCCTTGGCGCCGGCTATCAAAGCAAGAGAAAAATAAAGAAGCGCAGCGCGGTGCTCGAGGCGCAAGCTCGGCACGCGCAGTGTCATTCCAAAAGCCAGCCACGCTGGTCGTCGCAGCCGCCCCGTCGCTCGGCTCGCCGCCTTTGCCCTTCTGACCAGGGACGACGGCACGGCTCGTACAGCCGCCGTCACGTCCCTCCTACAAGTCTACCATGTGGTTTCTTGTTTAGACAGCACTTCCTTCGGGATCGGCCCACATCTCTAGACTGCACTATCACTGGGACCAGCCCGCATTTCTGTCTGAGTAAACCCACACTGCCGGTTCCGGTTACACGCGCGCGAAGTTTGAAAAAGCGCACCTAGTTTAACCTTTTTGCACCAATTACGCGTTATAACTGTTCGGTACATAGCTATTAGCAAACTTGGTACATAATTTTTATTCCAGATTTCATTTTACGCCTTCTTTTTCTTGTCCTAAGCCTACTAAAAGGCTCAAACTGTCTAATTTGATGAGAAAAACGTGGCCTGCTACCCAAATCACAAGAGCCCCATACAATTCTGAAGACTGCAACCTCGTCTTCAAAAAATGAGCTGTCAATAAGCCCTTTCGGTATTCGTTTCACGCCATGCGCAGACGCACAGAAAGTGTCCAATGGCATGACAATGCCTTTTTGTGGATAACATGAGTAAAACGTGCATGCATGTTAGCCATGCCCGCGAAGATCCAGGATCTGTAAGGTAATAGTTCACTGAAAGTATTACGAACGCGCGCGATGACCTAAAGGACATCAATGAACCAACAGAGTGGTTGCAAGGATTTGGTGGCTTGGCCTCTATGAACGCCTTTTACATTAGTAGAAACTAGAGAAGCTACGTACGAATACTTTCAGCCAGTAAAAGAACAGGCAATAAAAGAAAAGTGATCCTGTCCCCACGGCAAGAGCATCGAGCTGCTTTGCTCGGGGTCAGAGGTCACATCCCACCATCGGGCACTTGAATATTCTTTTATTTAAAACGCCCGGAACGAGGCAAAGCCGGAACCTCCCTACTGTCAAATGCCTCAGATGACCCAAGGAATGCTTGGCATTAAAATAACGCTAGCAAAGATCAGCATTCTGTGCCACATCTTGTGAATGTTGACGCGCTCATATACAAGGTGTCCCAACTTTCATGCACCAAAATTTAAAAAATATGCAAATGCCACATACCTGGACAGAACCAAGGTAACGTTGTTTGCCATCGCTTGGAGATACCCACGTTATTTTTTGCATTCCGCGTAATTACATAATTAGTCTAAATTAAAGGCAATGTTGTTTGCCGTCGCTTGAAGATACCCAGATATTTTTTGCATTCAGTCTAATAATTACATAATTAGCCCTAATTAATTAATCAATTTCTCAAATATTATAGGTAAACGAAAAGTGTAAATGAGAAAATTGTAGAGCAACATGAAAAACTCAGGGTACAGCTTTCTGTTGCTCAATACGCCCTACACAAAAGTGTTTTTCCGAGCGTCAAAGAAGCCCGCGAATACACGCAAAGTGCCTCGAGCGGCCAGTCGCACGGCTATATTGCGTGTATTCGCGGGCATTCATGTCTGCGCTTCCATGTCTGCGCTCACCACTGCATCTATGCAATGTGTGTTTTCCCCCACCGTTCTGCTCGAGCCACGCACACCAGGGCATTTGTAAGAATATCTGGTAGGTTTGTAATTCACGGTATATGCTTACCTGCCGTTTACAAAATCGTACTCGAGTGTTCTGAGGACCGCTCGTGGCGGGTGCCAATATTCAATAAACTTAGAACGAAGGCATTTGAATGCTTCAAATTTTCTTTGTACGACTTTCATACGCCGGAGGTAAATCATCATAGTGTTGTTTATAATCTGCAAATAACGAAAACACGAGACATTCTGACAAATCGCTGCAATTGATGATGATGATGTGTGGTGTTTTATGGCGCAAGGGCCAGTTATGGCCAAAGAGCGCCATGCCAGTGTTTGTGAGTGTGCAGTGGAGCGATGAATTCTGAGAAGTAGATGAAGCGTGGCTGTAAAAGGGCCTAAAATAATCGCTGTAAAGTGCGTAAAATATACATGTACTAAAATCATGGCAATGACATGAGGTGTACTATGAAGTGAAGAATGGATTGAGAGGTAATGACACGATATTTAAAATATTTAAGATGCAGTAATTGGCAAGAAGCACTACTGCCTAAACAGAGCCCTTGAACCACAAGGGCCTGGAGGCATGTGCTATAAAAAACTATCACAGCGGCATCCTCTGGAGAGAGGATGCGCTACGAACTAGTTGGGCTAATAACATGCAGGACCACATCGTTCAAAAAATCGACGACTGCTTTGGCATTAAAAATCGGTTCTTCGCCAAGAAACATAATGGGGTGAAGCGGGACATGATATCGGTACGCTTGTGGAAAATATTTCTTTCTTTATGTTTCGGCTTCCCGGCACTCCACGAGGACATGGAGGACGGTCAGCCTCTCACTACATCTACCACAGGTTGGAGGATCATTTCCATTCAACAGAAAATTGTGAGTACCATATGTGTGTCCTATTCTTAGACGACAGAACAGGACATCAGTTCGTCGTGTTTTCGTTGCGGGTGACCAGAAACCTAACTGTGGCTTAATTAAGTGAAGCTTATTATTTGTTTCAGCGTCCCACAAGCGCTGCCAGTGGTCTCGCAGTTTTCTTCGCAGAAAAGGCTTCAGATCTGCGGGAGGAATAGTAGCTGCAGGATTAATAGCTTGCGATGTAGTTGATGTGGCCAACTGGTCTGCAAGCACATTACCCTCAATGCCTCTATGGCCAGGCACCCAGCATATAGTCACATGCTGGTTAGATATATACGCTCTGCATAAACTGGAATAGAGCTCAGTAAGTACAGGATTTTTGTTTTTGCAGAGTGACATCAGAGCTTTCACCACGCTTAGGGAGTCTGTAAATATAATTGTTTTTTGAAGTTTTGATGCCCTTATATGATTCACAGCCGACAATAGTGCATAGGCCTCAGCCGTAAAGATACTCGTTTCCGGGTGGAGTATACCGGATTCCGAAAAGGATGGGCCGACGGCTGCATAAGATACCCCGGCATGTGACTTGGAAGCATCTGTGTAAAACTGTGTACACGAGTATTTAGATTGGAGTTCTAAGAAATGCATTTTAATGTGTGCCTCTGGCGCGTGTTTAGTGACCTCTACGAACGATGTGTCACACTCTATGAGTTGCCAGTGCCACGGCGGCAACAGTTTCGCTTGAGCCATAGGACATTGTTCAAGCAGCGGAATACCCATTTCCTCACTAAGATTCCTCACACGCAAAGAGAAGGGCTTTCTCGCTGCAGGTCGATTACGGAAGAGTGTGGCAGCGGTCACGTCATCTATAGTTGAATAAGAGGGATGTTCAATGTTTGCTTGTACTTTCAGAAAATATGTAAAACTGCTGTATGACCGCTGCAGATGAAGTGACCACTGATTTGACTCTACGTAGAGGCTCTGGATTGGACTTGTCCTGAAAGCACCTGTCGCAAGGCGGATACCCAGATGGTGAACGGGGTCTAGTATTTTTAATGCACTTGGCGTTGCGGAATTATACACTATAGCTCCGTAATCGAGGCATGAGCGGACGAGACTTTTATAGAGGTTAAGCAGACACTTTCGATCACTACCCCAAGTCGTACGCGACAGAAGCCTTAAAAGGTTCATTGTCTTCAGGCATTTTGCCCTCAGATACTTAATATGAGGAATAAATGTAAGCTTGGAATCTAAAATAATGCCTAGAAACTTATGCTCGCTGCTCACAGAGAGCGCATCTCCTTTGATTTCTATACTGAGGACAGGCGTTATGCCTCTCTTGTTTGTAAAGAGTACGCAAGTGCTCTTCTGGGCGTTTACTTTAAAACCGTTCTCATCTGCCCATTGGGACAATCTGTTTATTCTCAGCTGCACTTGTCGTTCGCAGATGGCAATATTGCATGACTTGAAGGCTATCTGCACATCGTCAACATAAACAGAATAAAACATAGTGCGTGGGATGACTGTGTGCAGGGAACTCATTTTTACAATAAATAGTGTGCAACTAAGCACGCCCCATTGTGGCACACCGGTCTCTTGGGTGAATGACTTAGAAAGAGCGTTACCCACTCTTACGCGGAATGTGCGATTGGATAGGTAACTTTCGATTGTGTTTAACATGTTGCCACGGACACCCATCGCAGAGAGATCTCGGAGAATGCCGTAGCGCCATGTCGTGTCGTAAGCTTTTTCTAGGTCGAGGAACACTGAAAGACAGAACTGCTTATGTATAAAAGCGTCTCTAATATAAGACTCAATGCGAACAAGGTGGTCTGTTGTGGACAAACCTTCCCTGAAACCATATTGGAAGGGGTCTAGTAATTTGTTATTTTCAAGGAAACAGATTAAGCGCCTGTTGATCATCTTTTCAAATAGTTTGCACAGACAGCTTGTTAGCGCTATTGGCCTGTAGCTGCTGGCTAGGGACGGGTCTTTGCCTTGTTTAAGCACGGGAATGACTATAGCTTACTTCCACGAGGACGGGATATATCCATGCGCCCACATGACATTGAAAAGATACAGGAGTGTTTTCAGCGCTTCAGGATTCAGGTGCTTAATCATTTCATATATGACACGATCACCGCCTGGCGCAGAGTTATTGCAGCAAGCGAGGGATGCTTTCAGTTCAGTTAAAGTAAATGGATAGTTGTAGGCCTCACTCGATGAACCTTTACGTTTTAGGGGCTGTAGCTCTTCGCATTCTTTGACTCTCAGAAATGCTTGTGTGTAGTGGGACGCACTGGAGATATATTCAAAGTGTTCGCCCAGACAACCAGCCTGATCTTCCAGGCTCTCTCCTTGAGTACTTACTAAGGGGAGTGGGTGTACCTCCCGGCCTTTTAATTTATTTACTCGATTCCACACTTTCGTCTCATCCGTGTAAAAATTTATACTGGAGATGTACTTCTCCCAACTCTCCCTTCTAGCACGTCGACGTGTTCTAGCCTGAGACTTTATTTGTTTGAAACTAATCAAGTTTTCGGCGGTTGGAGAGTCGCGAAGTCGTCCCCAAGATTTGTTTTGATTTTTCCGTGCTTCCTTGCATTCTTCGTTCCACCACGGGATACGACGTTTATGAGCCAGTCCGTTAGTTTGACGGATGCATGTTGTGGCAGTCTCAATTATAAAGCCCGTTATATATGCTACAGCATCGTCTATATTTAAAGAGGCAATATCATCCCTGCTTAAATAAGTTTGTTCTTGGAAACGTTCCCAGTTAGCCGAGTCAACCTTCCATCGGGGAATGTGTGGGGAACATAGCTCTTGTTTTGTAAGTTTTAACGTGATTGGGAAGTGGTCGCTCCCAAAAGCTTTCTTCAGAACGGACCACTCCAGGTACGGAATCAGTGTACTCGACACGATACTTAAATCTATGGAGGAGTATGTGTTGTGCGCCATGCTGTAGTAAGTTGGCTCGTTCTTATTAATTAAACATGCTCCTGAAGAAAAGAGAAAGTCACCAGCCCGGAGGTCGATGGCCCCTTCTTGTGAGTTAGCGGAGCAGCGCTAGCTGCAGCCGCCGAGGGGGCGGATGGCGTCACTGCCGGCTCACTGTGTGTGGGCCGGACAGCTGCCGGAAGCCGTTGCGACGCTGCCCCCTGACGCGCCACTTCGGCAAAGGTGTTCTTTGGCAGGTATGACACCCGCCTGCGTGCCTCTTTGATCGAAATATTTTGTTTGACTTTGATTGTGACGATTTCCTTTTCCTTCTTCCAGGATGGGCAGGACCGTGAATATGCGGCGTGCTCCCCATCACAGTTCACGCAGTGGAGAGTGTTTTGACATGTTTCAGAAAGGTGTTCATTGGCACTGCATTTTGCACAAGTCTGACGGCCTCGGCAGTTCTGTGAACTGTGCCCGAATCGCTGGCACTTAAAACATCGGAGCGGGTTAGGCACGTATGGCCTGACACGGATCTTGACATACCCGGCCTCAATGGTCTCGGGTAGCACACTAGAACCAAAGGTAAGAATAACATGTTTCGTTTGAATTTCCTTTCCATCGCGCCCCATCTTAATTCGCTTATGTAACCACGTTCTGTTCTTTGAGTCCTTCCAAAAGTTCTTCCTCAGTGAGCTCCATCATGTCATCGTCTGAGATTACACCACGGATGGTGTTCATGGTACGGTGAGGGGTGACCGTAACTGGGATTTGTCCGAAAGAGACTAGTTTAGGCAGCTTTTCATACTGTTTTTTGTCGCGGAGCTCCAAGAGGAGGTCACCGCTGGCCAACTTAGTTGCTTTGTAGCCTGGGCCTATAGCTTCTGTCATACATTTGGAAACGAGGAACGGTGAGATAATCCTCACAGTTTTCTCTGGTATTTCACTGTGTACTACATGGTAGCGCGGAAATTCTCTATTTGGTGGCCAAAAAACTTGAAAACTCTTCGGG